>NC_072740.1:21131699-21224160 GCF_026930045.1 Uloborus diversus | reverse complement strand
CAAATTTATTACACAAATACAATTTTACCCAACGTTTCAGGTCTTAAGAGAGTTTTAAAGGAATTAATGAAATTTGCGGCCTGCAGCTGTAATACATGCGTTGCAATCACGAATCCCCCACTCCATGGGGTAAAGTGGTCATAAAAACATAGGGAAAAGAAAGTGTTATAAAAGTATTTAAATCAATATTTTTTCCCTAAAATTAAATGTACCGTGTTCTTTAATAATGCGATGTAAAATAATAACAAAAGAAGTTGAAGTGTTCAAAAAATTTATTGTGTTTATTATCCGCCAAAGTTGAAAACCTACGATTTTATGACCACTTTACCCCACCAGACCCTACTAAATACGATATTTTTCATTATGTTACTACAGTCGAATCCTGTTTCAGCGAAAACCGTTGCAACGAAAATTCCGTTATAACGCTGATTATCCTAAGGTCCCCAACTTAAATTAAGATAAGGGTTGTTCACAGATGATGTCACGCTGTGAGGGGGGGGGGGGGGTTACAAGGGGGAGGGAGGGGGTAACAAGAAGTGTGATATCACTTTTTTTAAATAAGAATATGTTTATAAAATAGTCTCGTATGTGACGAATTGGGGGAAGGGAGGTCAAAGCTGCTTCAAAAAATGGTGACATTATTTATGGACGGACCTATAGCGTTTAAGTAGTTTCGGCACGATGAAATTTCGTTATAACGAAATCGTATCTCTGGTCCCTTCAACTTCTCTTAAGCAAGGCTTGTTGCTACATTTTTACTCGATAATTATAATCAAATTTGTTCAGAAAATGTGTAACAAGTCAGAAAATGCAATGTAAAATTAATAAGATATACAGTCAACTTCATTACGTTGTAATTAATGCAGTAAGTCTTTATTACGTTGTTAAAAGTGCAGTTACTTATATATATATTTCTTATTTTTAAGCAAAAAGATGTAGTTATAAAACAATTACTGAACAAACCTATACTTTACTTTCACGCTAGATCGCTTTCGAATTTAATAGCATTTCGAAAGTTAGACCAATAGTGTTGCAAAATTTTGTTGGTGAGCTCAAAAATAAATAAACGAATAAATAATAATAATAATAATAAAAGCGATAGAGACATGCAACGATAATAAAGTGTCTACATCAGGAATGGCTTCCTCCTGTGACCTTGAATTGGTATTGTTGAATTGCCAATAAACAAATAAATTTATATTTTAAGGAAACGTCGGATAAGCGAGGTTCCGATTTAAAGAATTTTGGAAAACCATGATTCTACTGCATTTAACAGATACACCAAAAATTTCCCCATTTCTCAAAGGAGTCACTTGCAATGTGAAAAAAATTCATCATTTTGTTGAAAAAGTAAATATAAAACTAACATTTCATTTTACTTAAGACTTAATTCCCATTTTAAATTATTATATTGTGTTTTTACGTATAAGGGAGTATCAATCTAACCCCGAGCAGCTGGAAAAGTTCTTTAACTCGAGCCATGAAATTTGTGAGAGAAAACTAAGTACTAAACTCCATATGTTGAACAGCTTGTTGATGCAGTCACTTGTCCTAAGACTCCGAAGTTTGCAGCTGTCTTTTATGTTTCATCTTGAAAGTGACGGTGCTTCCTTTTTTGTCACTAGTTTCGTATTTTTGTTCTTTTTTTATTTCTTTATGGGGATTTCCTCGTGTCTTCATTTAGAGTTTACTGAATGAAAATACGCGGTACAGATGGAATGGGAAAATCGCGAGGAGGAAAGTTAGGAGAAGAATGCAGAGGCATCAGTAAAAGAATATGTATATCAGCAAATATCTACTCTTTGATATTAGCAGGGGGTGCCTGATGGGAGGGTGCTGTGTCTTCCCAAAAATTTCCTTATTCGACCAATTTTGTTTGACGACTCGGTGAAATTATCGTCATTCGGCAGAATATGGAGTTCCGTAAGGCAGAATCATCTTCATTCGGCTGAATTTGGAGATCCTTTCGGCAAAATCAGCATCATTCGGAATTAAATTCGGCGAAATTATCATCATTAGGCTAAATTTGGTGTTCTAGTCGGCAAATTGGGATTTTCCGCCTTCACAAAAATTTAAGCTCTGGGCTCCCCGGAATATTAGATGTAAATCGACCATCATTTTGGGAGGCAAAAGCAATTTCAAGGGCTTTTATTAAAAAAAGAAAAAAGAAAGAAAAAGAAATAAAAGGAAAAAGGAAAACGGCACAAAAAATGCCAAAGGCCAGCCCCGCCCCCCCCCCCCCCCAAAAAAAATACAGCCATTTTTTCCGTTCGTAACATATTATATACTTAGTCAAAATGTAGTACAATTGACCCTCGTTTTACGCAGGGTTACGTTCCACGGAAATGCCGCGTAAATCAAAACCGCGTACATTAAAGACTTAATAGTAATGTTAAAATAATGGTTAGATTTCGTAAATGAAAACATTATGCATTCTACTGATATATAAATCGGTCGAGCCGCCATATATCGAACTTCCACATATCGAAATTTTCTGTATATCGAAATCCCAGCAAATTTCAATGTTTATTTCATAGAAAAATTGTTTCTATATATCGAAAAAATCTCCATACATCGAAATTTTTTCCGAAACATTCGTAGATTTTCTTTTTACACTTTAGACTGTTTGTCTCATGAAAAATGAAGGTTAGAGGAGAAAATTATGTTTACTAAAGGTTGCTAAGAAAATCATAAGAAATCTGGGTTTGAGGGGGGTGTAGATAGGTCGTTGTTTCGTTCTGGAGTTCTTAAATTCCCTCAAGTTTATTTCAAATCTTAGTTGTAACCAGTAACACTGTAAAATCAGTTTCAAGTTATCCTTTTTGCTTGTTGATTATCATTCGTAGTCTTTTTAGCTTCAGTAAAAATCATTCAAGTTAAGTAGATTGATTTTTTACTTTTCTCTCGATTACATTGTCAAAACGAAAATCCCCTCATGTTGCGAATCAGTTGAACTGCCGAAGAATGAAGATGCATGAAGGCACAAAAATGTAATTTCTGTTAATTTTTCAATTATTAACTTTCGTTTAATCCCATGATTGTATAAATTAGAAATTGGGTTTCATGCACGAAAATTAGCTTTCATTTTAATGTTTTAGGAGTTTTTAATGGTAAAATAAGATCGTTTCTATATATCGAAATTTCTGTATATCGAATTTTTTTCTGGCAATTTGCTACTTCGATATATGGAGGTCTGACTGTATTTATATATAGTAAGTTTTATGTGTACTTATTGAGGAACATATGTACAACGAACGTAAAGAAAACATGAATTAACTTAGTGTTTATAAAAAAGAGCTGGTTATGATCTTCTTTTGGCAGTCATTATTTTTCTCTGTTGTTTTTGTCGGGCATTGACGTTTCCGGAGGCTCTCGCATCATTTCTTTTCATGATAAGATCTTCTTTGAGTAACAAATCAGAAAGTTCATTTGCCGTTATCAAGGAATGTCTCCAAATTTTCAGGGTGAAAGCTTTTGGTTGTGTATCAGTGATGTCGTTTTTCTCGTTGGTTTCGTTCTCCTTTCTCACTTCTGAAAGCTCTTCTCCCAGTAGACTCTGAATTGCGTGAGTTTCGTAACTTTACTTCTTTAAAGAGCTCGGGAACCAATCGCAAAAAAAATGTATCCAGTGTCCCAAGCTCGCTTATTAGCACTCCAAAAAGCAGTTTATTACGGGTTATCTGCAATCTCAGGAATTTGAATTTTGATAAATTATTTTCAAATAAAAAAAGAACCGACTTCAAAAAACAAAAAGGAACTGAAAAATAAAAAATAATGGATCATACTTACGTACGATTTTTTACCCAAACGTATAAATCAAATTTATTTTACATTTCCTGTAGAAAAATCAACTAAACCAAACACTCAATTATAAATTAAACACTGATTTTTATTACCGTACGATGAATTATTTTAATACCTAACTAATTATATACGATCTCTTAATTTTTAATAACCTTTTGAAATCGGGGCCTCCAATAAACTACTACCTAACGTAACTGACAAACCCACGTGAGTTAAACACTAATTTAACTAAACGCGAAATTGGTCTTTAAATCTAAACCTACTCAGTTACGTTAGGAGGCCTCGACTTTGAAAGGATATTAAAAATTAAGAGAGCGTATATAATTAGTTAGGTATTAAAATAATTCATCGTACGGTAATAAAAATCAGTGTTTAATTTATAATTGGGTGTTTAGTTTAGTTGGTTTTTGTACAGGAATTGTAAAATAAATTTGATTTATACGTTTGGCTAAAAAATCGTATGTAAGTATGATCCATTATTTTTTACTTTTCAGTTCCTTTTTGTTTTTTGAAGTCGGTTCTTTTTTATTTGAAAAGAATTTATTTTTTGCTTTTTAGTGGTGTAAATATAAAATAAGTACGTAAGGATAGAGTATGTGGTTCACTCTTTACGTACATCTCGAATGAGAAAGCACAGGAGTCGAAAAACAGCTAAGATGAACAAAATAGAGAAAGAAAAAGAGCACAGCGTCTCGGAGACTTCCGAAGACTGTGAAGAAATGCTTTTTTAAATGCGCAATTATTTACAAAGAACATTGTCTTCATCATCAGTTTAACTTTATTAAAGTATGCTTTCCGAAAACAATTCACGAGTCACTAAAAAACAGCCTAAATCGCTTTGACTTTGCCCATAGAATTTGAAGAGTTCTCTTGATTTTTCAAAGATTCCAGCTTTAGATACTGATTTGATGACCATGGGATCACCTGGGAAGTAGTCGAGCCTCCATATATCGAACTTCCACATATCGAAATTTTCTATATATCGAAATCCCAGCAAATTTCAATGTTCATTACATAGAAAAATTGTTTCTATATATCGAAAAAATCTCTATATATCGAAAAAAATTTCGAGATATTCGTAGATTTTTTTTTCCACTTTAGACTGTTTGTCTCATGAAAAATGAAGGTTAGGGGAGAAAATTTTATGTTTACTAAAGGTTGCTAAGAAACTCATAAGAAATCTGGGTTTGAGGGGTGTGTAGATAGGTCATTGTTCCGTTCTGGAGTTCTTAAATTCCCATAACTTTATTTCAAATCTTAGTTGTAACCAGTAACATTGTAAAATCAGTTTCAAGTTATCCTTTTTGTTTGTTGATTATCATTCCTAATCTTTTTACCTTCAGTAAAAGTCATTCAAGTTAAGTCGATTGATTTTTTACTTTTCTCTCGATAACATTGTCAAAACTAAAATCCCCTCATGTTGCGAATCAAGTTAAACTGCCGAAGAATGAAGATGTATGAAAGTACAAAAAATGTAATTTCTGTTAATTTTTCACTTTCGTTTAATCCGATGCTCGTATAAATTAGAAATTGGGTTTCATGCACAAAAATTGGCTTTAATTTTAATGTTTTAGGATATTTTCATGATAAAATAAGATCGTTTCTATGTATCGAAATTTCTATATATCGAATTTTTTTCCGGCAATTTGCTACTTTGATATATGGAGGTCCGACTGTATATACCTTTTCAAACGAGAGAAGAAAAAAAAGAATTTTCCAAATTGGTCTATGCGTGTTGGAGATTACAGGGGACATACATAAAAGAATTCTGACGAATTGATAACGTCCTTTTTGAAGTCGGTTAAAAAAAAGAAAAATTCTTAATGCGCATAACATTTTATACGATTGGCACTAAAAATTGATCTTTGTTCCTCTACAGAATTTATTTGTGCGTTAATCTAGTTAGAGCCATTTAAATATCAATGATTTTCCTAACTATTTTATATTTCACAATAATACGTGTCACGTAACTCGTGAAAAAAAAAATCACATTTCTCTTTACTAGGTCCGGTTATAGATCAATACCACACTAAAAACAGAGAATCTCCTGTAATGTTGTATATATGAAGATCAAAATACTACTAGAACAATGATACTAAATGAATTTCCTGTTTGCTTCAGAGGAGTCTTTAGTCAAAAATTGCGATATGACTACGAATGATTAATGCAGGGGAAATAGTTAGGGTGGAGGGTACTCCCCCAAAGGAAGAACCCCCTAAAAAGGAAAAATTTCTCTCAACACACCCCCTCTCGCCAGTAAGGGGGCATCCCTGACTAATATTAAGGTTTTATGGTACTTTCTTTAACACTGAGTAAAGAAAGTACCTTTGTTTTATGAGGGGCACTTTCTTTAACAATGGATTTTTTATTTTATCGTTTGATATTGAAATTGAATGAAGTTTATTGTTTTTTTGCCCATAATTTTTTTCTAAAGAACAAATATGGTGAAGCAAAGGTTTGGGTCTTAAGTTATATCCCTTCTATGCATTAAAAAAATATATCGTTTTTTTAAATGAGACGCTATGAGTTTACAAACAACAAAGCGCGAGTATGAAATTTATTTTATAATTCCAGTACAAAAATCAACTAAACTAAACACCCAGTTATAAAATAAACACTGATTTTAGTTACAATACGATGAATTATTTTAATACCTAACTAATTATATACGATCTCTTAATTTTTTATAACCTTTTGAAGTCGAGGCCTCTTATAAACTACTACATAACGTAACTGACAACCCACCTGAGTTGAACACTAATTTAATTAAACGCGAAATTAGTCTTTAAATCTATCTTCTCCCTCGATTTCTGCAGGATCCCTTATACCCGGACTTGAAGACCATTAGACGACAGGGAGAAGTATACCGTTTCAAACAGAAAAAGTATTTTCCTAATCTTTACAGGCGTCGTCTAGTGATCGGGGAGCATAGTACATAAAATATTCCAATTAAGTCTGTAAATTAATATTACCCTAACTGTGAATTGAGCTGACGGCGTCATGAAATATTAAGTCTAGAATACCGGTCAAACTTCAGAAATCGGACGTCAGTTACGATATATTTATTAGGGAACATAAATTTAATCTTCGGAGGGAGCAGCGGGGGGGGGGGGGGGGGGGGTCTTAAATTCCCTTTGAATTTAACACTAAATATATTTCAAAACTGAAATATTAAAAAAAAAAAAAAACTTTGATGACTAAATGAAGTTATTTATTAGCAAAAAAAATTATAATAAATTAATTAATTCAACTATTTTCGTGGCAAAATGCATTTAATTTACTGATTTGCTAGATGAGTAAGAAATACATTAGTAAGACAAAATTAAAATAAGCAGGCGCCGCCGTGAAAATCAAACCCCTATGCGAGAGAATTATATACATATTGTTCAAAACAAGATACCTCCGTCAAAAAAATGCACCGTTCACGCCAAAACCACGTGACGTCACTACGTGTGAAATTTAAAGTTTCTTAGATTTCTCCTAGACCCCACAACAGATCCAGACAAAATTAACATGGGACCATCTGGGAAGCATACCCTCCGAAACAAAAAAAGAATTTTTCAAATCGGTCCAGCATTCTTGAAGTAATACGAAAACACACATAAAAAGCCGCAAGCCAAAATCATAACCTCCTTTTTTGAAGTCGGTTAAAAAAGGGAAAAATTGTATCTGTTGCATCCGCATAAAATTAAAATTCATCCACGTAAAATAAAATGAAGGTGTCAAATCTTACACCGTGTAAAATCAAATCCGCATAAAATGAACCCGCGAAAAATGAGGGTTTAATGCATTTTAAAAGGTAATGAACAAAACGGCTTGCTTAGAAAACAACACAATTTTGTTCATTACCCTTTATACTATTCTTTTTAATGATATTTTTCTTATTTGTACAGAAGCTAAACTGCTTCACATACATCAGGACTACGCACAAAGCGACTCGCCTCCGGACACACACAGAGAAGATTTACAACCTATCTGTTATTCTACCTATCTGTTTTAAGTCTTTAGAGATTTTCATCAAATTTCAGCAATTTTTCCCAAAGCTTCTGGTGCCTGGATCATCAAAAAACTAGCGATTTTTTTTATCAAATATACAATTTTTTTCAACAATGACTGGCTTATTTAGACTTGAATACTAATGACTAAATTTTTGAACACTATTTAGAAAGTAAGTAAAATGGTATTTTCCCTGTAAGAAAAAAAAACCCTTAAGTACTGTCCGACCATCACGAGAAAAGCCACCGCCGAAATGTCAGCGCCTGTCTACTGCTATAGCAACGAGGCGCGTCTCATTTTTCCAACGGAAGCTTAATGTTGGAAAAACCAGTACGACTGCACTAAGGCGAGTAGACGAGTGGCAAAATGGCGCCAAAAAGCCTGCCTGCTAATCCTTACAGAAAATGAACGAAGTCCGTTTCTATGGCAGTAGATAGGTTCAGACTTGACGGCGGGAGCTTTTCTCATGAAAGACAGTCAGTAAATGGGCTTTAAATCAGAAACTCAAATTTACTTCCTCATTTTAAGTCAATGCCCCCCTCCCCCTTTTTTTTTTATAAAGCAAGCAGCAAAATGTAGAAGTTCGACTGCAGTTTGACACACTCAATTTATATAGAAACACTATTATCAGGATTTCGATCCAAATCAGGGGCCGAGCAACTCCTGTTCCAAACCCCATATTGATTTGGGATGGTAACTTGGATCGCCTTGTGAGTATGGCAGGTGAGTGCCCCGGTCACGCACGGGGGTACCTTCTACGGAACAGTATCAAATCAACAAATACAGTGGCCTTACCGATCGGGCAACCATGCTCCCACTCCCCATAAATTTTCATGAGACGTACTGTAACAATATTCTTAAAGATTAATTTCTCAAATGACATTATGTTATGTAGGGAAAAGTGGGTACAGTGAGACAGGGAGAATAGTGAGACAACAGCAATTCATTTTCTGTTAGGATATTTCCAGACTGGCAAAACTGTTAAAGAGTAAGTCAATATACTGTGAACAATATTATAGAAAAAAAGTTACTTTCGATCATGTTAGAAAAATAACTATGTCATCATAGTTTGAACCCATCGAAGTAAAATATCTGTTTGTTGCACTGTTTCTAAACTGTTAGATATATTTTACAGACTGGCGTTATTAATCTTGCATTAGCCAATTAGCTAACGTTCATTTTAGCAGTAGAATGATGTTGTTAATTTTTCTTTGTCTGAGAATGGCAGTCATTGAATATAGATTTTTTGCAATAAGGGAACAGTGAGACAGGAACAGTGACACACCATTAATTCGTTGCTCACTGCTTTCATAGCACTTTCATATCAAAAGCGGAGAAATTTTACGTTGAATTAAATGTAATTACAACTAGCCTGTTGATGCAGATAATAACAAAATAAGTTTGAAAGCCCTGCACTATTAAAATAAGAATACTTGAATGGAATTATGTCTTTTATAGCTCTATAATATGACATAGCTATTTCCATTTCGTACTTATTCTACT
This sequence comes from Uloborus diversus, assembly GCF_026930045.1. Classification (NCBI taxonomy): domain Eukaryota; kingdom Metazoa; phylum Arthropoda; class Arachnida; order Araneae; family Uloboridae; genus Uloborus; species Uloborus diversus. The sequence goes on along the minus strand of NC_072740.1, from coordinate 21,214,857 downwards.
TAAATTATTTTTTTCATTGTTTCAATGCAATGTGCTAAATTTATTAATATTAATCCACATTTCAAAATTTCAACATGCCCAGAAAAAAAAGAAGTCAGATAACCTATTCTGGACATTTTCTGAAGCAGACAGGAAAGAAGCTATGGTACTAGTGATAGACAATGGCTACATTGAAAGCATTCCGTTATAATCAAATGTAACATCACAAGATGAAACTTTAAACCTAGTTACTAATCCTGAATCATCTCGATCATTTTTAGTCCCGAATAAATACGCAGCAGTTGTCACTACTGTGTGTCAAGATGACATGAAACTTACCTTGCCAAAGGCAATAGCCAATACCAAAACCAAACGACAACAATTATTCATATTTTTCCATTTATATTTAGATAATTTCAAAGTTTGCATCTTCAAAAAATATGTGTCTCATTGTTGTTCCCATTTACTGGGGAAACAGTGAGACAAAATTGCCTTTAGTTATTATTTTTTTCTCGTTCGTGTGAACTTAGTTTTGCTAGACCCACATTTATAACACTTATTACAGTCACAAATATTGTTCCATTGAAAAGAAATTGATTTATGTGTGTTTTAACAGTAAAAAATGCAATTGAATTTTCGTGTCTCACTGTACCTACTCTTCCCCTACATCTGTAACAGCTACAAAAGTAATAGAGATAACATAACAATGACACTAATTTTTGTACCTTTCGATCAGAACTCATATCATAAAGACCTTCGAAAACAATTTAAAAAACCTTAAATTTTGTGTATCACATATACTCATTTTTTGATCATTTGCCAAAAACTGCATATCATGGTCTATAAGAGCAGACTATCATGCTATACTATCCTCCCTTATTCTGTACCTTCTTTTTCGTCATTTGCATCAGAATTTTTTCTTAATGCCTCTGCTTGTTTCTAATAGCTAATTTTCGTATCCTCCAAAGACAAATGGGTTCCCCAGGGGATCAAAATGTTAAATTTTCAGAAGGCATTTTATTTTACTTTGTTTTTATTCTGAAGTTGAATGCAAATTTTCATCTCATTTCGTCTAATAGATCTCGTCTAACTTCTGAAACCCAAGAACTGGAGGGTCAATGCTCTAAAAAGAGAAGATTTGAAAACCAAAACGAATATTTTTGCCCTAAACCGTACAATTGAAAATATCATCAGAATAAAGTTCTATTTTAAACATATTTGTAAAACAAATTTTTTTTATGCATGTTCAGGAGCATCATCACTTACAAAAAGAAATTTCAAAACATCATCCATTTTGAAAAAGAAATTTCAAAAGTTTTGAGCTTTTAATTAGGGATGCACCGATTAATCGGCCATAATCTGCCCCCTTGCCAATTATTTATAATCGGCCAAATTTTGCCGATTAATCGGCGGAAAACAATGTTTTTAAAAATATGTTTTTTTTAAGCATACTTTCAACAAGAAACTATGATGAATACATTTATGAACAATGAATAAACGTAATTTGCTGCGAACATTATTTCAGAATTGCAGTATAAAATTGTACAGAGTAAAGATAACTAGTTTAGAAAGTCTGTAAAACTGAATGCAATATTAAAAAATAATTCTCATAGCTGAAATTCACATGACACTATACAGAATAATTAAATTACAGGACTTTTTAACTGGAATGCGAACAATATTTATCCCTCACCTTAATCACCTCCCATTAATCGACCCGAACCGATTAATCGGCCTCTTATCAACAGCCGATTAATCGGTACTTTGCTTATTTGTGCATCCCTACTTTTAATTATGATACCACTAGAAGTCATAGGAAATATCTTAACCTATTTCTTGTTCAAAAGTATTTGGAACATTCAGATCATGATCTGCAGCAGTATGAGAAGTACCAAAGTGCAATGAACTAATTTTCTTTCTGATAAATATATGATAAGTTTCACGAGGGACTAAGAAAGCAGTAAAGAACAGTAGGGACAATACAATTCTCTTCCTATTCTTCCTTTTAAAAAGTTCTACATTAAGAGCAGTTTTTAAGTTCTTGAAACTGCACCTATGTTCGTTTAGTTTTCAAATTCAATTAAGAATTAAAATTCTCATCAGTTCAAAATTTATTTTTAATTGATTGGTGTTTTAAAGAGAACTTTAATTTTCATCTTATATTTCGTTGATTTACTTTCACACATCAAAATAGTTCTAATTCTTTTGCTAAAATCACTTATCGAGCACATTAAAATTATTTAATATAATCTAATATCTCATCTGTCCATCATTTAATTAATCAGAAGTCTCAGGTAACTGGAATTATTCCATTCGCGATAGTATTTATTTTATCTCTCTCTCTCAAAAAAAGGAAAAATAGTTTTGAAAAAGAAAAAAAAAAGAACCGAAAAAAATAATTCTTTGAACACCATCAATAATACTTTTAAACATATATTTTGAAGTCGGCGCAAAAACGAAAGGGGAAAACGATGTCTAACCATTTTCGTTTGCATTTTTCTTGAAAACCAGTCAAAATTAAGAACAAAACATTTATACCGCTATACAGATAGGTTGTTATCGATGTAATGTATGCGAATTATAGTGAAGAACTTGGGTGGCTTACAATTTACAGATGTAATTAAATATTGGCTAAGTATGATTTTATCGATTGCTTTTGCGCCGACTTCAAAATATATGTTTAAAAGAATAGAATTATGTTTTACTTTTTAGAGCAATTTCCAGTTGCAGTTTTGAAATCGGTTCTATTTTTTTCTAAATTATTTTATTTAACTTTTTTTAGTGTAAATGTTTTTCAGAAATAGTATGATATTACCATCACGAAATGTCATAATATATATCCTATAATTTAAAGAACTTATCAATGCATCTAAAACCATTTAAATATGAGTGGTTTCTCCAAAGATTCGCTCAAAAGCTTCGAGATACTCTGCGGACAAGAAAATTTTTACCGGTATTAGTTTGTTGTCACGTCTCGCTTTATACTTTGCAAGATAATGTTTAGAAATTATATAGTGCCTTGAAAATTTGCATAGAGGTTAAGCATAATCATTTGAAATATATTTTCAGATATTTTCATAATTATAATTGTAAAGAATTTTGAAAAGAACGTGAAAACGAAGAAGAGAAACTAACAAGATCAAATTTAGTCAAGTTTATCGTAAATTTTAAACCAAAGGGCTAATCATAAATATCAAACACAAACCTCTCCTGCTCAAGAGAAAATGATGGAATATTGGAAAAGTATTATCTCTCGCAAGCTAAATCTAAAAAAAATTATAATTATAATGCATACAATACAAAAGAAACTCACACACAAAAGAATTTTTCCAAAAATATCACACAAGAGACCGAGTTATTTGAAGATGAAGGACTTCTAGACAATTAGAGGAGGTAACAGTACGACCGACCAGCGTGAATTCAGAAAGAGTATTTTCAACTGTCGGAAAGTTGAACCCAAAATTAGTTAAAGGCTTGGAGACAATTCAATAATGCATTATGATTTTTACTATTATTTATTATGACATAATATTTTTTATGATGATTTTTTATTATGATAATTCTTCCTTCCTTTTATATTTGTTCACAATACGTTTTCATAAATAATACAATTTTTATACAAATTTATGCAATGTGGCAACGAAACAATATATTTTCAAAATTCTTTTGAGACATTTGAAATACCGGAATTGATACCGGTATTCCGGTATCACGTTTTAAAAATACCGAATACCGGTATTGAATTTTTGGTCCTGTATTGCAATCCCTAACTGTCGGTGATATTTTTTGAGCATTATTAAAAAATACAAACTTAAAAAAAAATACGCCACAAACAAAATAATTCTTGCAGTTAGGAAAGATTTTTTCTCTACACATGTGGCTGTAAAGTCGCTGGGATTTTGTTCGTTTTGTTGGCGGGAATAAATATCTTTGCCCCTCGAAACAATATGTTTTTTAATGGGGATTTCTGACACATTTTATTCACGAAAATATTTCTTTTCTGATATTTTTCGCGGACGAAAGAAAAACATTAAGTATTACAGTATAATTGAAGTCTTGCTATCAAATGAGCTTTCCGTAAAGTAAAACGGGTGATGTTTTATTTCTGATAGTGATTGATCTGCCTCACAAGTACGCAGTAGTGCCGTCTTTGGTTTTTCCACCGGTCTCACGTTTTGCACTGATGCCTGTCCTAAAGGCCAAGCGAAAATGAAATTGCGACAATCCCCGCACAAATCGTCAGAACATTTGACCGGCTGAAACAACAAGGTACTGTGACGTCGCAATAAAAGTTGGGGTTACTATTTCTCTCATTTTTAAATCGCCAAGAAAAAAAAAGTTAGCTAGGGAAACCGCAAAGTATCACGATTTTTCGTTTGGAGCAATTTCTCGTAAGGCTCTCCATATTTCCACTGTGCAATATTATGTAATTGCATATTGATGGCTGTAAATAAGCAGTTGGTTTGAATTTATTTTAAAGGCTTTTCAGAATCGTAAAACTCGATCCCAGTCGGTAATAAAGAATGCATGTTTGCGGTAACTTTTGATGTTTCCAATAATTCACTTGATGTTTTTTTTTTAATCCTTTTAATAGATATTAAATTAATCTTCTTTTGCGTATTTAACAGGAGTGACTTGCTTTGTGAAACATATATATTAACTTCTTAATATTTTCGTAAATAAATGGAAAATATAATTCCGTTCTGATAACTGGAGTTACTTGGAATTTAATTCGGGTTGTTTCACAACTTATTTTTAAGACATACGCTTGTAATAAAAAAATAAAAGTGTTTTGCAAGTTTTACTTTCGATAAATAAAATATTACAGCAGAACGAAAAAAAAATAGTTATTAAAAAAAGTATGTTTGCTTTTTTTTTTTTTTGACAAAATTACTTAACTTCAAAATTTAAATTCACGTCATTTTTTTACGTTATTTTGGACTTTGAAAACCAACAAACGCGCTAAAACTAGTTCTTGTAGGTTCCTTACTTAGACGAAAATTAATTACGTTATTATTATGAAGAAAATATCGGATTTCTTTCACTCTCATATATGAAGTTTCAAAAGCAGCAAATCACAAGTGTTTAAACTTTCAACTTTTTTTTAATGAATAAATGAAGAAAATATTTCTATAAATTCGGACGCGTCGATTGAAAAGCTTGGATTTCTGGTGTAGACTTGGGCCGCAAAGCTAATCATTCAAAGATTACGTGAACCACACCTTGTAAAATTTTCCTTTTTTTAAGTCATACTTCTTTTCTCCTGATTAAATTCGTTTTAAGTTTTACAGTCCGGGTCCCGGGCTCGAAGTTTTACTTTAAACATACATCATTTCCAAAACTAGGAAATGGAGGGGCTAATGTATTAACTATGTAATCTCGGTCAAAGTTGGGCTGAATCTCCGATGAACGTTTTCTCCTTTCTTAAGCGAGTTACGTGGAACACCATACATGAACTGTAGCTAATTAGGGAAATAAAAATACGTAAGCGTAACGAATAATGCATTAGCGAACTGTTTATCATCCTGTGACGGCCGTTTGATTGGACCATTCAAAAAAGATCTACTGTCCTCCTCTGGCAAGTTAAGCTCCACTGCCCGGCCGATTAAACTCATTTGTTGAAATAGGGGTGAGGAAAAACAGTTTAAGAACTTAGGGATTTAGTTTGCAGCGTTATTGCCCATTTGGCGAAAAATATAATTCAGGTAAGAAGTAGCAAGCGGTAAAGGATTTTCATGCCAATAAAAGAGTTGCAATGATAGCCCAACTCAGCGCCTAACAATTCCTCTTCTTACTGATTGCTCTCTCTTAAAAGAAATGGACTTGCTCAAGGTCATAGCTCAACTTCTCAGAGGTGGACAGTAAGAGGTCAGCAGTTTGATGATGATGCAAGTGTATAGAGGAGTTCGAGCGCAATTGGCTCTGCACATGTCCCTCTTCTTTCTACCACGACGGCATCTAAAACTTAGCAATCTGATAGAGAAAATGTGTATCTGAGGAAGGACAGTATGTAGAAAAAGGATGGCTTGTGAACACTTTTTTTGGTTGATACAAACAATTTTTATTAAAGAGATTCCAGTTTATATTTGATTTACTCTCGTATATACACAGCGTGTCCCCGTTTACCTGCAATACTTCTATATTCGCAAACGTTAGTTTTTTCTTAGATACATACTTTCAGTTGCAAAAATGGTCGAAATAAGCTGCAGAGAAGTAAGCGCCTTAAGATAGGAAAAGTTTGTAACGAGAAAATAATTAACCGTAGGACGGGGTAACTTTAAGACTGGTGGGCTAATTTTGGGACTGTGGGTAATTTTAGTTTGCGGGATTCCCTGTGGTACACACTGCTTTGGTTCAGTCTGCAATAACGTCTGTTGAGTAGACCTGTATTGTTCTGTTACCTGACGGCAGGTGTCAGAACTTTAATCCTCTGCACTCGTTGTGACAACAAAGTTATTCTCGCCATTTGATTTTCAAAATTCTTGTTTTGGTGAAACTCTCGTTTGTGCCTCAAGAACTGCACACACCAAGTTACATTCAACTATGTGTACACATTGATAAATACCTAAATTAATGTAGAAGTAACCATGTTATTATAAGTTTTATGTTTTATAACTCTACATTATAATTTTTCATCGTTTCACGGGGGTAACTTTGGAATAGTTTAATTTTCAAAGTAAAAGAGCTGCAAGTTTACAGCAATTCAAAGCAAAGTTTAAAATAATATCTGTAATCTTTAGTTTTATCCATTAATTAGAATTTATTTTTCTTATGACCTACTAAATATAATATTCTAGTACTGATATAAACTCATTTCCCTTGTTGTTTCTAACTCAGATTTTGCCATATCTCCTAAGAGGAATACTCAACCGACATATTAAGGATTTTTGAAGCTTGTTTACTTTGAAAATCAAGATAGGAATAAAGTAACACTTTGAAAAGTGTCCCAAAGTTACACCAGACTACGGTAGTGAAGACATACTAGATCTAACTTTTTATATTATCCCCAAATCCCCTATTATTTAGAGAATCAAAAGCTTGAAAAAGCAATTCAAACAAATGAAGTTGACATTAGTTCAACCAATATTCAAAGAATTGTGAAATGCAGTGCTTTATGTCTTACACCACTTAACAATCGCAGCCAATAACACATTTTGAAGGGGAAATATAGTGGCTATCAAGGGTTTAAAATTATGTGTTTGCATATCGAGTTTTTTTTTTTTTTTTCAAATTGGTCGAGCTTTTGTAGTGTATTTTTACGTATCGCAGCATAACATTTGCATTTATTTTTCAGTAGCAATGAAGAAGATAAATATCTTGCTTTTAAACTTCGACACAGAGACGTGCACACGGGAGTCACCACGGATACCGCGGTACTCCTATCAGCTGGATTTAAAAAAAAAAATAAAAAAAACACAATGCATGTAGCTGAAATGAGAATGAGGTAGCGTGCCTGGTTGGCAAAGCAACATCTCCGTATTTCAATAGTGTCAGGGTTGGCAATTTTTGGCCACGGGTGGGAAAACAACGTGTTCCCCCCCCCCCCGGACAAAAATAGGTTTTTGCCAGTTTTTGCCAAAGTGGCAAAAATAGAATTTGCACGGACAACTTATTTACATTTTTCATTTAAAATTTTTCCTCGTCAAATCAATAAAAAACATTAAACATGCTTTGATAAATTTCTAATTTGGTTTCGCTTGCTTTCCAGCTTAAAATAAATGTAATATTTAACTTGCTTAAAGATACAAATATTTCAAAAATTTACGTTTGGATTTTTTTGTTTTTTTAACTTAAAAGTACAATAATATTCACAATTTGTATTTAAGACAGGAAAATAATTGTTAACCTATAATGTAAAGATGATTGCCTAATTGAGCTGGAGTGTACAGGTAGTTTTTCTGCTTTTCCTAATTACTTTACTCGGATAATAAATACATTATTTCTTTAGAAGAAAAAAACTTCTTCATAGTTTTCTATATTACCAGTACGACAGTGGAAAAAAGTGGAGAACACTTGGTCAGACCTACAAAAACTGAAAAATTCAGTGTGTTATAAAATTTACAAAAGAAGAATATAATATTTTATACAATCTAATTGAAACATTAATGAAAACAGACAATCGAGACTTATAATTAGGTTTTTCATTAACATTAATTTATAACTAAAATAATTTAAAGTATTATGTTCGGGGAAATAGGTATTATTTTAAAACTTGCGTATTGTAATACGTTTTTAAAAAAGAAAACCATAAAAATGTGTCTTGATGTACAGAGTTCAATCGGATTTGAATGAGCTTGAACTATTTTATGAATAAGTTTCAATTATAGAAATATAATTTAATATGAGTTATGCATTTTTTATTTGATATCGCTCATTTTTTTCCACAACATCATATCTCAAAACATGTGATTTTTAAAAAGAGCGATTTCAAGAATCGAAAATAAAATATCATGAAGTAAAACTGTATTTAAAGCCACTAACTGAACTTTTTCTTACGCATAGCGTCTTTTTCAGGAAAATCTTGTGTTTCTTCTCCGTTTCATGAAGAAGTGTAAAAAGTGTACGCTTTAAAAGGTTGCGTTTTATTTATGACGCTCTTGACCTAAATTTTAGATAAGTTAGATACTATTTGAAGTACAGTCGAGTCTCGACTTACGCGAGGGATGCGTTCCAAGACCCCTCGCGTAAGTCGAAATTTTGTGTTGTAGAAAAGGGAATGCGTTAAAACTTTTATAAACATATCCAATTATTTTAGCCACTTTTAAACACCGCCTTAAACTGTTTTAAACCACTCCTTAACTATACATTACCATTTCTTACATCAAGAACTTATTTTTTATTTTGTATTTCTTTAAAAAAAACTGTTTTATTCAACATAAAATACAATTACGATGCACAAAATAAGTGATAAATGGGAAAGAGAGACATAAAATAGACCAGTACGATATGTACAGTATGTAGTAATAATAAAATAATGCACTATAATAGTACTGAACAGTAGATCCTTTACTTATTTTAAATTTTTCTTGTTTTTTGCGATATTTTTAAGATGCATTAAAGCTTTCTCTGCTTCTTAAGCTCTTTTCATGCTTTTTTTATTCTTCTTTTTCTGACATTTACTGGAAAAGTATGCTAAAAAATGAAGATGACGATCATTTATGCTGCGTGATCAAACCGTTATTCCAATATATTCCATTATACACCCTTATTCCCGGTTTCTTTAATTCAAAGTACAAGAGCAGCTTCCATTTTCAAAATTTTAGCATTTTGTTTCGACACTACTCGGCGAACCTTTACGGATTTCCTTTCCTTGACTTTTAATTGTGCATATGGAACATTCACTCATATTTAATTGTCATGCTACTAATTGACGCATTTTTTAGTTGTTCAAGTACTTTGAGAATTTTCAGCTCTTCTTCAATTGTCAGACACTTTCCCTTTTTCTTTCTGTTTTCAGATCAAAGAGTGCTCTTAGGTGTCATTATATTTCATAAACTTTCGCATTTAGAATAAAGAAAATACGGAAAAATGGGGAGAACTATTTGTGTACACAAACAAAGTGATGTTCACCAGACTAGTACGCGGTGTGGGAACTTCCACTCTCAGTGATGCTAAAGGGATGAAGGTCCATTTACGGGGGGGAAAAAATATTTTTAGCACCCAAAACCAAAGCCGATACTTACACACGACGGTTTCCTTCCAAAAAATTTTTTGTTCAGGACGAGAAATTCGCCTTAGGTCTAAAATTCTTTACTATTAAAAAACTCGCGTTATAGACATTTTGCGAAAGTCGAATCTCGTTGTAGCGGGAGTTGACTGTATCGCAAAATATGTCATTTTTGTTACTAACTGTTCTCCTTACAATACCGATACTATGGACGTAAATGAAAATATTGCATTCTTGATTAAAAAATAAGAACGAAAAATTATCTTTTTTGTGTGCAATACAGTTTGCGGAATAAATAATATACCATCTTTCACTAATCAACACAGATGTTTTATACTTAGCGAATGAATCACAATCAAAGATGTGACATTCTTGAAAAGAACATTCCGAAAATACTTTTGCTCTCTTTCCGCGAAATATTAATTTATAGAAATGCAATCTTGCAGAGATATGCTACGCATTCATGGCAGTTCAAAAAAAGAAAAAAAAAAGGCATAACACAAAATCTATAATTTTTGATAGATAAAGTTTTTGAAAGGAGTGATCGATATATATATTTCATATTAATCGTAGTTTTCCTCTTAAATTTTTTATTACTTGATAGCATTGCGAAATTCGCAATACTTCTCGGCTAAATTTTATTATTACTACTTTTTAATAGGTTAAACCAAAGCCAGTGATTTTATTGTTATTTACTCTCCACCTTTTTTCGTTTTACATTCATAGCATTGATTGGAAAAGCATTTTACTAAAACAGTACAAACTTAACACGTGGATTACTGTTACAATGATTGAATTGCATATTTTATGTTTAAAAACATTAAATTTACTGCAGTACAGTTAAAATTACTATAATATTAAACTAGCTACATTCAATCCCCATAAATAAACGCATCTATTTTTGACATTTAGGCAAATATTGGCAAAAACATTTTTATCAGGACAGTTCTTACCGTGTTTTTTTCCACCTTTGGAAAAAACCTGCCAACCCTAATTTGTTAATAACTTTATGTACTTATATCAAGTTTTATCATGCAAAGAATTAGTCTTACTAAAATATTTACTATGTTATATTGCAACATGTGGAGATTTTAGATGATTGCTTTGCTACTAAATCCAGATTTTTCAATTTATCAAATAATGTAATTAGCAACAAAATTGCTAACTAAAATAATTTGTTTACAGTGTTTTGTCATTCCTATACCTTAATTAACAGAATTCAATTCAACTCTTTTTGTAATTCTATTTTTGCTATTTTTTTCCATTTTTGGCATGGTTTTTTCCACTCTCCGGTGAAAAATACCTTTTTGCTGGCGAAATGTCTAACCTTGATATCATATATATATATATATATATATATATATATATATATATATATATATATATATATATATATATATATATATATATATATATATATATATATATATATATATATATATATGTTTTCATGAAACGGTGAGGTAAAAAGGAAGAATTTCTGTCTTGTGAAATCAAGTCAGTTCCTAAATTTGAATGGGAGCTTTTTTTGACAGTCGACACTCTCCGAATTTATTTTTACACGAATAAAGTTCAAGACATTTTAACACATCTTCAAAATATCTTTCTCAAAGCATATCATGCTTTTCACAGGGAAAAAAATAAAGAAGTTCGGGTGAAACCTTATGGTGGTTAATGCAATCAATTAATTTTTATATTAAAATTGTGTGAACAACGTCTCAAAAATTAACTTTTATCCAGCATTTCAATTCTAAAATAAAAAAGATAAGCATAAGGTTGGAAAACTTTCAAATATGTAAAAGTACTATTTAAATTACATTAAATTTTTTATTGAAGTTAAAAACAGAATGAGATCGTGTTTTAATCACGTTGAATAAAAATCTGAAAAAAAAAAAATGCAATGAAACTCAAGTTTATATTACTGATGATTTTGAATTACAAGGCACTCATTTTAAGAAACTGTAGTGAACATAAAGTTTCATTGGCTAATGATGAAGCTTAAGAACACTTTGCGTTTCAGATTTATTAGTTTCATTCTGTAATTCACTAAAAACTCCTTAGATGCTAAATTTCCCAAAATTTTCCTTGTCAGAACACATGGACCTCTGTCCCCCCCCCACCCAGTTTTTAAGAACTGAGACTGCTAAGTTCATCTTAATGATGGAAGAAACTAAAATATTTGCAGTCTTAAAAAATAGTAATAATAAATGAACAAATGAAATAAAAAAGTGACAAAAAGTATGATTTCTGTAAAATGTTAAAAGAAAATACAAACTTTGAACATTATTTAGGAACATCCATGATTTTGTATTATAGTTTTCATTTCTAAGGGCCCTCGAAATGTACGTGTCAATTTTTATTTATTTATTTATTTATTTATTTTTTTTTTTGGCGAAAAAAGTATTCAGTTCATAGTACAGACACTGAAAAGCTTTATTTTGATAAAAAATAAATAGATCGATTACTTAATAGATACAAAGGGTCCGCCGACATATTTACATTTTTAATTTTTTAGATAAAAATATGATCAAGGAAAATCACAGCTAAGTGGAGAAAAGTACACGGGCCGCGGAAATGTGTTTCAAGTAGAAAAAAAAAGTTAAAATACAGTGAGCCAGATTTAAAATATATAATGAATAGTACGACCAGCTGGTCTAACTAATTGAATGTAAAAAACATAAGTAAACTAAAACTTTATCAGGAGGTTATGAGAGGAGGTTACAGAGACATGATATTTAGAATAAAATTAAGTGAAAAACAAAAACCTAAGGTATCACTAAAAAGTACCTCATCCTCATGGGTCTAAAAACTTAAAAGCATTTTAACTAAGACCGCAAACGCTTGTGTGTAAAACAAATAAAAATATCAGGCTGAAAATTGAAAATTTTATTATTTATAACCAAAACACCGAAATGGGTTCCAAAAAGAAAAACTCGGGGAGGGGTTTCCACAACATTTTTATCAATAATTGAAATAAAAAGATGGTAGGGGTATAGCAAAGAGAATGGGGAAGGGATTGAAGTCCCCACCAGAACTTTATTTTACGTCACCAAAGTTAGTCTAGAAGTTGTTCGAACAAAAAAATTTTGGAAAAAAATAGAACCGACTTCAAAACTGCTCTAAAAAGGGAAAAATAATTTTATTCTTTAAACACCATCGAGAATACTTTTAAACATAATTTTTGAAGTTGGCGCAAAAACAAAAAGTAAAATCCAGTGTAACCATGCTTCGTTCATATTTGTTTCAGAAAATCATCCAAAGTTAGAAACGAAACATTTATATCGTTACTCAAATATGCTGTTATCAATGCATAATGTATGTCGTAGTAAAGAAACTAGGCCTGGTTAAATTTATAGTTGTAGTTGAGTTATGGCTGTGAATGATCTTTTCTATCGTTTTTGCGCCAACTTCAAAAATTATGTTTAAAAGTATTCTCGATGCTGTTTAAAGAATAAAATTATTTTTCCCTTTTTAGAGCAATTTTAAAGTCGGTTCTATTTTTTCCAAAATTTTTTTATTTTAATCTTTTTAGTGCAAACGTATATATTTCAGTAAAAGTAAGAAGTTACCATCATGAAACTTTACCCTTTTTTTTTCCTAAAAATGCTCCATACTAAAAAAAAAAAACTATAAGCACGTCTTAAACTTTAAGCGATTGGCACTAAAAATGTATTTTTGTCCACATTTAAATATCCTGTATAGTTGAGGTAAACATAACCTGGTAGTATTGTGAAGGCTAAGCAGATCCTGATCACTGCATCACCTTGCTTCCAGGTTAGCTTTACCACCACTATGGAGCAATGACACTGAAGAAACTTGATGCTTGCTTCCGAGAAGCATTTATTCAAAATTGTCATTACAATTACTATTAATGTTTCTGTTATATGGCACCAAACTTTTATAACAATGGGTTTCATATTTAATCATTTAATAGGGAAATTGCATGAAATTTACTGTTTTTTGCCCATAACTTTTTTTCTAAAGAACAAATATGGTCAAACAAAGTAATGGGACCTAAGTTGAGCCATCCCCTATCCATTAAAAAAAGAATCATCAAAATCGGTTCAATAGGTCAGACGCTGTGAGTGGACAAAAAAAAAAAAACATACATACGGTATGAACTGATAACCGCCTCCTTTTTGAAGTCGGTTAAAAAGCGGTCACTGTTACTAAAAATGACTATAACGTAAATGCACAACTTATTGCATGCAATTTATAGGTGAATATACGCTATTTGAATTATAATGGTGCATAGAAATTTTTTAGGTGAAACTAATTGTATAATTGTTATCATATGCTTAATTTATAAAAAATATTGCCTTTTGTTTAGTCCGCGCAGTCGATTCTCGGTAACTGTTTCATTTTAGCACAACTTATTGCGTGCAATTTATATGTGAATATACGCTATTTGAATTCTAATGGCGCATAGAATTTTTTTAAGCGAAACTAATTGTATAATTGTTATCATATGCTTAATTTATAAAACATATTGTCTTTTGTTTAGCCCACGCAGTCAATTCTCGGTAACTGGTTCATTTTAGCATTAATAGCTGAAAATAGTTATAAATGTATACTCCCCTGGCTTGACTTTTTTCTACTTTTTATACAAACACGTTCGACGTTCCTTTTAAATAACCTGGCACAATGTTTTTTACCATAGTCATACACCTAAACAAACACCAAAGCGTATTTTATCAAAACACATTGTAAAAATATTTGTTAAAAAAAAAAAAAAAAAAAAAAAAAAATCACGTCACATAATAATGATGTCACCCTCACTCGGCGAAATTAAAAGATTGCAATTTAGCTCTCAAGCTGCTAAAGGATGTATTTAACTTCGAATTACCTGCGCGATACAGACAAATTTAAAAGCAAGCTAACGGCGCTGCGTTTGAGCAAAATTCGAATAATATTGCATCAATTCTCTTTGCACTGCAACTAAACGTGCTCGTGCCAGTCGCTGCAGTATTTCCCCTCGGTAAGTTTACGTTTTTAAATTTTATATTTACCTAAATGTACGTTTGTACAATTCAATGTTTTTTGTGCGTAGACATCATAGGTTACGTTTAAGTTCTGGTAAAAAGAACACGTGATGTTGTTTTTATCTAGGTTATGCATGATTTTGTCACTGCTCTGGCGTCACTCCTCTGGCAGTTTTTGTGTCAATACTTTCACCCCGTGACACAATATCTTTCCCTGGTGTCTATGACACTTAAAAAAGTTCATACATCTTCTGGTCTTCATCTTTTCAAATGCAAAAATAACGGCTACTAGTGAAATAATGAGCATTAAATAAAACAGAAAACTTGTGTTTTGGGGACGTAAAAAATTCATTTACCGTACATTCAACCTTATTTAAAAAAAAAAAAAAATACTGGAATAACTTTTACAAGTTATGCTTCAATCAAACTACTATCTCTCATCTCTCATTCATTTCCAGTTTAGTTCATCACAATACTCGGACATCATACGATATGAATGGTACAAGTCTAGGTTATTGCAAACTCAGCCACCTCCATTTGAAAAACATTTGCAATTTTGTTTCTCGCAGGAGGTTGACCGTTACAATTCTTGTACAAGATTTATGTTCATGAAATGTTCCTGGTGCCAGACATTTCAATGTTTTAATCCTTTTTTTTTTCAGTATCATATTTCTCAGTCGCATATTGTTTTCCCTTTCAACAGGCTTATTTCATTTTTATTTTATTGTATCTCTTATGTGTATTTAATAATGATCTGCTAATTTAAATCTCTGAATTAGATGCTTCTGTTAAAATTTATTTTGCCTAAAATTAACAAATTAACTTTGCACAGAACCTAAAAGAAATGTAATTAATACTTATACTGCATGTATGTCTTAATATGGTACTTTTATTTCATAAATAATAGTTAAAACTAAAAGTAGTAAAGTAAAATCTGCTTAAAATTCCGCTCAAATTAGAAATATACTTTTATCCCGTTCCTTCAAAATTTTACAGGGGAAGGGGTTAATTTTGCCGTGTAAAGGTAAAGCGCAGTATCTGCAGAAATGAATTTTTCAGATATTTGAAGAAACGCGGTTTGTATTCCATACTAACAATAGGGACACGTTGGAATATGACGTTCTTTTTGTGCTTATTTCTCAGCGGAAATCAAATAAGCAAGCTTTTACACTAAAGCTAAAGTACAGTAGATGACAAAAAAGCAAAAAGAAAAGAGAAAATAAAAGAAAAATGAAAAATTTGCCGATACTGCGTTTTTCCTTCCCATGGCCGAGTTATACTTAATTGTTTATTGTATTGGAACGTAACAAAAACCACTACCCCACACATATTGATATTGTTGGAAATAATGTTTGGAGGAACTCGCCCTTGCGTGTGGGGTTCAGGGGAACTCGCAAAAAAAAAAAAAAAAAAAAAAAAAGTGGTTCGAAATCCATTTAGTGCATTATATTTGCATTGTTTTAAAAATAAAAAAGCAAGTATTACATATAAATACATTTTTTTAATTACCAGGAGAGTCAATGGTCACCTCTTAACCTCCTTAAGTTGTGGGCTTGCTTTTATCAAAAATAATGAGATAAAATTTAAGTTGAATAGTTCAGGAAAAAGTTCTCTACTTTCCACTTCGTAGGCTTGATAGTGGTTTTTAATTTTAACTTGCACAGGTAAACCAGGAGTGCCTGTCTCCTCCAAGAGTGATAGTGCTCCCCCCCCCCCCGTCTAAATATCTTGAAGACCTCACAAGAACGAAAGAGAGAAAGAGAGAGAAATACCCCAAAGAAGAGAGAAAAATATTCCTGACAACTTGTTAAAAATTTCTATAACGCAATCTGTGCCACCACCCTCCCCTCTTGATAGTCACCCCTGAGTAAAGAATTAATGCGAAACATCGTTCACGTGCTTTGGTGATGACAGACCGAGGAGTCAGCCACCTTTCTCACTTTTCTTGGAATGTGCTTCAGGGAAATCTTTTTTTTTTTGAATATTTAAATTCTTTAAAAGTACTTGAATGATAGCTTTAACAGTGAAAATAATTAAAAAAGTAGCTTTACATATGCCCCCCTCCCCTTCCACCACCTTGGTGTTGTTTAAGAAAAATAGCTATGCTACCGGGAAATCAGGGAATTATCAGGGAAGCTTTATTTTCTCGAAAATATCGGGGAATTATCACGGAATTTCCGCTAATATAAGGGAATTTTTTTATCGCTTGCAATCGCACCTTAAGAGCAGCCCCAGATCAATCTTCCTATCAGGGTCGGATACAGAAATAACTTTTTTTTGGGGGGGGGGCGTAAACTGAATAGAACATCCCCTCCAGTGGCGTAGTTAGGATTTCATTTCGGAGGGGGTCCAATCAGTGGCGTAGCCAGGAATTTATTTCGGGGGGGGGGGGGGTAAGGAATTTCGACAAACTGATATGGAGACCTTCTTAAAAATAAGCAAAATACATTTTAGAGATGAAAATTTTATTTAACTGTTACTAACGACAAGTAATAATTTTAAATGCATTTCAACTTTTAAACGAACAGCAAATAACAAAATTTAATGCAAAATAGATTCCCCACTTTCCCAGGAAGCTCACGCAAGGACCAGAAATTCCAAGAAATTTTGAGGGAACTAGACAAAGGAGAAGTGCCTCTTTTGTTAGATTCTAAACAGATATATTCTCAGAATTTGCATCTACTTCAATGATACAAGGGAAACGAATGTTTTGGAAATTTAAGAGATGGATATTTTCGCATACTAGGAAAAAATTGAGAATCATTGCAATAAAGCTCTACGCCTAACAGCGCACCTTCACTTCGTCCCTCCCCTTCCCCCGCCCATTTTACTACATCAATTTTCCCTTCAAAATTTTTTTTGTATGTGATATATATTGTACAAGAGAATATATGCATATTTTTTCTTATTCCATTTTTTTTACTTGAGTAAAATGCTTGTTTTCAACACAATGCATTTATTTTCTTCACTCATATATTTACACTTAATAATTTCGGCGGGGGTTCGGACCCCCTGGACCCCCCTTGGCTACGCCACTGCCCCCCCCCCGCGCATACAATGTTTCATACCGAAGTTTTCATGACATCATTTTAAAATGTTGTTTAGGGATCACTTACGGCCAATTAATCAACTTTTAGGTATATAAATGTTTTTCATTAATATGCTTTGAATGTGGATGTAAAATATCTTTAACATTTCAAGCGAATTAAATATTAAACCCAATATAATATCGCCGAAATGCTATAAAACGAACGGTGTAATTAGGAACTTTGTCATAATGATTATAACGCGAGGGAAAAATTATTAAATAAACCCATACCTCATTTGAGTTTGAATAAATTAATTTATATTTTAATTATAAAATAGTATGTAATTAAGAAAATCATTGCTTCATAACACAGAAGTTTTATTGGAGAATTCAAAAACTATTTCTTTGCGAATTTCAAAGCAGTTACTGATTTGTTTTTAAACCCATGATACAGTGTTGAGGTGACATTTTGATACTACATGCCGTTTCGAAAAATGTCATGGTTTTGCAAAGAAACTACCATGTGATTTCTTTCATTTTGCGTTTTTTATAAGCTGAAAAATAAATCTATTGTTTCGCAAATAGCTTCTTAAATCGAAATGACCCTTTAAGGCACATCTGCATATTTTAAAAAAACTTTTAATTATTGATTCCATCAAAGAAGAATTAATGGACGAATCGCGATATTACGTTTCCTTGAATTTGAAACCAGTGTGTTAAATGTATTTTGTAGCTACCCTTTGACTCCAGTATTACTTCTTTAGTAAACAAAAATGCTTTTATTCAAAATATGATGTGTGTTTTGTGTACTTTTTTAATAACTGTAAAAAAATTAAAAAATTATGTTTTAGAGAAGTCAATAAAAATAATAAATGAAATAGTTAAGCCTTTTTTTGGGAAGGAGGGGGGGGGGGGCTAAAATCCGCTACTGCTTTCTATACCTCTTCGACCGTCAGCTAACGCGTTTTCCGCTAATCATTATTAAAGAAATATTTACAAAGAAAAAAGAAAGAATGGCTGATAATTTTTCAACAAGCTAAATCTGACCCTAATACAAAAAAAAAAAAAAAAAAAAAAAAAAGAAGATTGAATAACATAAAATATATGTTCATTAAATACATATTGCTCTGAACTTCACGATTTCAAGCTTTATTATGTTGATTAAAAATTTTTTTTAAGGTTACATAGAGTTTACACTGAAAGTTTTAAAAAAATGTCTTAAGATTTTTTTTGTTATTTCTAGCCCTATAATATTCTTGTTCAAAGATGTATAGAAGCCATTTGAAAAAGTATATAGGCTATTTTGGTAAAAGTGAGTTAAAAGACATAATTCGTTTCTGTTTTTTTTTATTTCTTAACAAATTGTTTTTGGTCACATTTTAGTTATTTTTTTGTCACCTTTGTTTTCAAATTTATCACCTTTCTCATTTTTTTCAAAGGCCATCAGCACTCCTCGGCCTGTGATGACCTAAAATGAGAATGAGGTGCCTTGTAAGAGAGAGTTGCAGACGTTGAATTCGTGCCGTGCCTTCCAGTTCTCAACGAAACGCGCTAAATTTGGCGACTTAACTTAAAATTTCGGCAGATTTTAAGATCTCATATTTCAACAACGGGTCACGAGGGCACATAATTCATGCGTCGATAAACATGTTTTACTATGCTCAGTCAAATGAAGCCTATTTGGATGATTTTCAAATTTCCTTGATCGTGTGGTATCCTGGTTAGGGCAACTGCTTTTTGAAAAAAAAACTAAACAAGTGATCCAGATACTATACTAAAGAGCCTTGTAGGTTTCATGCTGAGAAGGTTACTAGAAGTCACAGACCATAAAGACATTGGCGAAGCTTTGGGAGTCAAAGCCTCCTCTAATGGCCTTGGCTTTAATACTATTTCCGTTCCTAATTCAATAACTTATATACATGTAAAGACTTTTGAAACCTCTATATTCTGGCAGCGCTAGTGCCAGTGCGTGGAGATAGTTTTACTTCCAACTAAGTTTTAATCAAAATGCTAGAATATAGAAGCTTTTTTTCTTATTTTTAAATCTGTTACCGTAATATTATGTTTTTCTAAGTTGGGTAAAAATATATATCTTTAATAATATCCGAAAACTGTCAATTGATTAATTAGAGTTTTTGTATTATAGTAAGTAGCTTCAGTTATTTCCTCTAAAAAAATAATTGGAATTTAGTAAACTTGATTGCAAAATTTGGTAAACATTGACCTTGATAGTACCGTTTTAAATGCGGTGGCGGTCCCTGAATCTTTTTTTTTTTTTTTTTTTTGCTAATATCTTCTGTTCTACTCGTCGGAATGCAAGGAAATTTTGTAACCGAGCTGCTTTTAGTCTCAGGCAGGCCCGGTTCTATAACTTTTAGGCTCTCCGGCAACAAAATCTGTAGAGCCCCTCCCCAGAGGCCAGCAGTGTTTATTTGCAACCTTAACAAGTTTAAGTGCTAGATAATTTTTCCAATTTCTTGGACCCTTTAAGGACATCGGGCCCCCGTACTGCGGAGTCAGCGGGCATGCAGATACGGGTTTGATCTAAGGAACTCATTTAAATCGTAAGAAAAGGGGTTCTTCTTTGAAAATTCAGAGTTTGTGTTCATTTTACTTTGTATATGGTCCCTTATCAAAATTTATTTCACGTAGTATTGAAGAAGACTTTAATCCATGTCGTATGACACCTTTCTTTCTTTCCTAGCACGCATAATAGCCGAATAATTAAGAGTGTTTCCCTTTTATACTCCTCCAAACCATAACGAGCCGGATATGGAAAACTATATCAATAAAATCCTTAAATGTCATACCGGTGGCGTCGAACTTGACGACATTTATTAGATTTGATTGCCAAATTTGGTGAGAAATTATCAGCCTTGTCGACACATTTAGTGAAATATCGCCAAGTGACAGGTGACAAAGGGGGTGAAGCCCTTGAGGTACACCACCGAAGGCTGGGTTCATGCCCAGCCTTCGGTGGTGTACCTCACACTTACCAGGGCACCTACCAGGGCTACTAGTATTATCTCTTGCCCCGAGAAAGAAGAGAGGTTATCTTACTATTTGTACTGGTTATCTCCAAATTTTAAATTTTGCCACTTACATCCCTTTGCTTCTCACTGCCTCAATTGTCACCCGCGAAAGCGGCATTGACGGCGGTGAACGGGAGTTAGCGAGCGATACGAGCAGGGAGCAGAGCCCCCTAATATTGAATAGGTTATGCGACTGCAGCTTATATTTCTGTACAATTTTTCTTTTATTTTCACACTGGCGGAAACGTCATTGTGTCGGACATTGTTCATACAAATACCCTTTTCATGTTGAAATTTTACTCACATTTCAATAAAAAAATGCAAAAAAAAAAAAAAAAAAAAAAGAGAGAGAGAGATAGAGAGAGAGAGAGAGAGAGAGAGAACTTAACAAGTATAACATTAGAACGCTCGTAGATGCACTTTTTTTAATTGTAAGCAAATTGTTTACATAAATGCGTCAATTATTCATTAAAAAGGGTTTTTCATAGTTCTACTTTTTAAATTATTATAAAGCAGTAAAAATTATGGAGCACGCCATATTTTTTTATTGCAATGCAAAATGTTCACTTATTTATAGCGAGATTAAAATATATTGGGAAATGTTAACGGTTGGGAAATGCAATGTCAATCGCTTCCAGTATAAAGAAAACCAACCGCATTATCCTGTTTTCAATACTTCTAATGAAATTGAAAATCAAAAACCTCTTAAATCTATTTTACTTTAAAGGGTTGAGCTCGAATTTAAAATGTTTCTTTTATTTATTTTCTATTCTTATTTAGCAGACATGTTTCGAAATCTTTGTAGTGACACAATATTTCACCATGAAAGCAAGGATTGATTACAGTTTTCAACGAATCTCACATTTTTTTTTTTTTTTTTTGTGTTTGAAATTATCGAGAAGAATGAGATGCAGCTAAAATAGTAAGTGACTTAAAATAACTAGCTGTTGTGAAAGATTTAAGCTTTAGTTCGGTTATAGAATTATATAAGGGTGAATATACGGTAAATGAATTTTTTGCGTTTCCAAAGATTCCAAAAATTTAATTTCGCCAGGTGAGGGTGACATTATTATTAGGTGATGTGAAAATTAAGAATTTTTTTTATATTGATAAATATTTTTACGATGTGTTTTGATAAAATATTTTTTGATGTTTATTTATTTGTATGATTATGGTAAAAAGTATCGTTACAGGTTATTTAAAAAAGAACTTTGAGCATGTTGTTGTAAAAAGTAGAAAAAAGGTTAGCCAGGGATAAAATGAAACAGTTACCTAGAATTGACTGTGGGGCCAAATCGAAGAGAATATTCTTTATTAAATAAGCATATGTGAAAACAATAATACAATTAGTTCTACCTAAAAAATTTCTATGCGCCGTTGGTATTCAAATAAAGTATATTCACCAGTAAATATTA
The DNA here is from genome assembly GCF_026930045.1 of Uloborus diversus. Lineage (NCBI taxonomy): Eukaryota > Metazoa > Arthropoda > Arachnida > Araneae > Uloboridae > Uloborus > Uloborus diversus. The sequence goes on along the minus strand of NC_072740.1, from coordinate 21,192,754 downwards.
ATAGGCGATAAAACGGTGGTCTCTCTTTTCTTTTACCTCAGATTAATAAAGGGCCAAGTTTTTACTATCGAAGGGTTTAGGACAGGGTGTCCTCAGTTAAACTGCCTTACCTGTATTTTCGCAACCGTGAGTCCTAGACTAGGGGACTTCGTCCCCTGCTCGTTTCGCTCACCAACCTTCGTCCGCCACCTGCGGTGGATCAATGTCGTCTGTAGCAGGTGACAATTGATGATTTTAATGCTTTTACATCTGGGTATCCTCAGGACATCCATGGGGTGAAGATGTCCCCAGGAATGGATGTTCGGCCCCTTCAGGTTTAGGGGGGTGATACAGGCGGTATGGCTTTCATTCGCTACCTTTATTGGTACCGTTGGAATGGAATCCAACGGTACTAGTATTGACCTGGTAGAAGTTGACAGCCCGGAGGAGATAGAGTTAAAGACAAACTCACAGACAGACGCGCATAGTTTTTAATAGCATAGATGCGAACTTTTAATAGCAAAAATGATCAAAATATGATAAAGAGATTAGGGGACCGTGGACCTTTCAAATAGCTCAAATCGGTCAAAAATATGATTTTTTTATTCTGTGAAAGTAACAACATATGAAGTGTGCTGAATCGTATGAAAAAACCTCTTGTTGATCTGATGTTTTATCACGAAGTTATATGCGATTAAAAAAAAGTAAACAGAGCGTATTCTCCATTAAAATGGCTGTAAAACATGTAAACAAAGTCGAAAAACTAAGTAAAACTAAGTGTCAAACATGTAAACTAAGTTTCAATAAATTCTTACATTGATATTAATGTCAAATATTTAGTCATCGTGAAAATTTCTTTCGGGAGGTATTAAAATACGAAGAACATGAAATGTAGGTGAAATTAAGACTTTAACGTCATTTATCTTGGACTGGAAAATTCGATGCGACACAGATTGAAAAAAGCTCCATGCGACTTAATTTTTGTTCGATATGCTTCAAATTTCGGAATATGCTACTTTGATAGTAGTTTGATAAAACTGGGTATGCATTAAGGCTTAAGAGAATTTTATGTTGCTTAAAAATATTAAAGTTTTGATTTTTACGTAATATTCGCAACAAAAACTATTGCTTTACGCGAAAAAAATACTGTGCAGTTAATAATGGACCAATCCTTAAATGGATACCCAAAGTTCTTGGCAATGTTCTGTTCTTTGATAAAATGCAAATTGTTTGAGAAAAGAGCAAAAATTGAGTCGCATGAAGAAGTTTAAAATTTTTATTTTAAATTTCAAAATTTTTAATTTTAATTAAATTTTTATATTGTTGCATTTTTTTTGCTTGCTATTTTGCATGCTAATAAACTTACTAACTTTTATGCCCAGTTTCATTATTTCAAAATTAATAAATAAAAGAAAAAGCTTTCAAGGTCCACGGTCCCCTTAAGATATTAAAAGTTTGAAGCGAATAAGATTGTTAGGGATAACATATGAAAGCTAATTTTTTACACGGGCCGTAGGTCCTTATAATTGTATAGGGTGATTCGCCAGTAGTTGACCATTTAGTGGAAATTCCTGAAAGTTTTATTTAATTTGACAGGAAAAAAAACTGGGAAAAAAATTGAAAATGTTTCTATGTGTTTATAAAACTATTAGAATCAACCGCTACTAATCATTTTTCTGTTTTACTAACTATTTTTCAAGTTATTTCGAATAGAAGTTAAAAAGGGAGATTCCGCCAGTAGTTGACCACTTTTCAAACACTGTAAAATCTGACATCTACACTATTAAAATCGGACCGGATGCACTCCTGTATGTAGTTATGTTCCCTTAAAGGTCGTCTCTGATTGGTTGTTGGGTGGATGACGTCATCACAGATGTCACGTGACTTTGATGATGGTTACACGACAGTGATGACTAATAGGTTAAAATGTCTTGAAAACTTTGTGACATTTGCCGCCAAAACTAAGTCACCAAAAAATGGTACCAACTTTATAGTATATGTATCTTCAATTTCTCGCCAAGCCTATGGACTACAAACGCATATGACGTTATTGATATATGAGACGCCGAAGGCACCTCAGGCGGAGAATCTAGCCACCCTAGACTGTTCGTATAATGCTTGTATATTAAAACATTAACTACTAAAAATAATGCATTGATATTATGGGTGATCAGTGTAAGTACAGTTAACTCCTATTATCTGCAGAATAGGGTGATTTGGTAACCGCGGATAGGTGAATTTCGCGGATAATCTGCAAAATAAAGTAAAAGCGATAACTAAAAAAATCAACACTCGCACATACTTTAAACTCTGCCAGGGATGACCTATTGAATTTTAAAAAGTCGTCAAATTTGGCAAAATTTAGCAATTTCTAGCCAAATTTGGCGCCAAAATAAGTTGCCTAAAATGATGCCAACTTAGCAATATTTCTTTCATTTCTCGCCAAGTCCATAGCAGCCACTCCAAGCAGATATGACGTCACCATCATTTAAGTCGCCGCAGGACCCGAATGTTACCGTCGACCCGAATCTAGTCAGCATAGCTGTCAGAATAATGCCTAAATATTATAACATTATTGTTAAGTAACCCTTATATGAAAAATGTTTAATAGTTTATATGGGGTGTCCAAAAGTAACTTTCCGGAGTTACTTCTATTTTCTTTTATATACGGAGTCCTAGCGGCCTATTCGCTGAACCTATCGATCCAAAATTTTAGGTACGGTTTTTTGAAGGAATGCGTTTAAGATTGACGATTTTAAACAACACAGTGATCTCATGGCTGCTGTTAGTAATGGAATCTCAAAATTTTCAGATGACAACACAAACTTTTTCCTTGCGCAAATTGATCAGTGTATTGATGAGCCAGAAATGGCGTTGGATCGATCGACGTGTTACGAAAATTGTTTGTTCGAAAATTTTTATCACGGACTAAAGAAACACGCTTTCCACTCTGCATTAAAAAAAAATTTCCATAAGCTTTGCACATGGTGTTTAGTGGTTGGTGCTTCTTCTACTGTCTTACCCTGTGAGTTATGCAAAATATTTCTCTTTTATATTGTCACTAGGAAAACAATTTTTATCTTTGCAGTTTTTGTCACACAACGCAATTTGAGATTTTTCAATGCGCGGATCAATTTGCGCAAGAAAAATGTGGGTGTTGCAATTCGAAATTTCTGAAATTAGTTTACTTTAACAGACTTTGTGTTAGTACTGCGTTGTTTAAAATTTTCGCGATTAGGAAAACATCTGTTCTAATAACCGTATCGCAAATTTTGGTTCTATTGGTTCTGCGGACAGGCGGCTAGTCAATTACTTGCAAAAATACTTTTTTTTATGAACAAAAGTAGCATTATATTTTTTCTTAAGCTAAAAAATGTTTGTAATCACTTTGGTTTCGAGAAAAAAGTTTTAAAACCAACATAAGTTCATTACTTGACCGTTCTGGTCAACTACTGGCATTAATTGCATTTTAGACAACCAGTAGTTGACTACCCCTCAATCCCAGCATAAATGATTAGTAAATTGATGCAATTTTTTTAATTTACTTAGTATAAACATGGATGATCAGCATATATCAGTACATGAACCTGAAGAATAAAATTTAACGTCGAGGAATACGATTAAACATTTTATCTCATGACAATTCTCACTAGTAAGAAAAGTGATTTTCTTGAAATTTTTTATCTGTCTTTGTAATTGTACAATTTTAACTTCTATTCAAAAAAAACTTTAGTTACAACTATAAATTATAAAAGAACACTTCATGGGATGCTATAAATTAGTTCCAGCAATCAGATTAAAAATATCTACTTATTTATTCTTGATTTGTACATATGAGTGCTCGAGTGGTTAACTACTGGCAGGTGGTCAACCACTGGCGAATCACCCTACATACATTGAAAAATAATGCCAACACAAAAAAATATAACTATTTACGAATAGAATTCAAGGAGTATTCGAGTTTAAAATTCTAGAGCGCAGAGAAGTTACCATGCAGATGATGAGATTGGAACATATCGCCTTATCAGGAAAATGACATGTTGTCGAAGTAAAAAGATGAAAATATTTATCTTTTTCATTCCTATTGAGAAATAAATGCAAATGTTACGCTATGATGTGTAAAAACTCACTGCAAAAGCTCGTACAATTAAAAAAACACACACACACACACACACACACACACACACACACACATTCTATGCACTCATATCATTTAAAACCTTTTTTAGCCACTATATCCCCCTCCCCCCGAAAAGTGTAATTGACTACTAGTATAAAAATGTGTCCATCACAAAACGCTGTGTTTCATATCTTGGTAAATATTGGGGGCACTAATATCAATTTTGCTTGTGTTCGATTTTTTTCTCATGCTTGTGATTTTCCTAAATGCAATAAAGGGGATTTGGAAAAAAAGTTAAGTTTCATATTTTTTCACTATTTTTTTTTTAAATTTCGCTCCAAATCTTCAATATCTTGGCTATGCATCTCATTTTGACCATTTTTACAATTGGAAGTAGGGGAGGGTGGGGCGCAGTGAGACGAAAAATATAAAACTTTTGAGACACAAAAAATTTTGCTACTATTTTAAGTCCTTTAAGATAATGTAAAAAAGGGAATGTAAAATTTTGTGTCACTGTACCCCACGTGTGGGGCACAGTTAGACAGCCTACAAGCCACAGAGAAACAGCATATAGGGTTGAGTGAAACATAAAATGTTCAATGTTTAAAATTAAAATTAAATCATATTGAAAAAAAGATTCAAGTTTCATCCGTGCACCAAGATAAAAATTTAATTTTCAAAACACACACACACAAAAAAAAAAAAAAAATTGATTTCAATTTATATTATTTCTTTTCGTAGGAACTTTTATGAACAATTTAATATTTTTATTTGGAATGGATGCAACATCTGGTACAGATGGTTAAATAAAAACAGTTAAAATGGTTTTATTTTTGTGAAAAAAACAAATGTGCAAGTCTCCATCGTTATCAGCTACCATTAGAACATTTCCAACATGAAAGTTGTTCTGCTTGATGGCAAATTCTATCAGAACAAAGTATCCTTCAAGTGTCTCATGATCCAACTCTTCGAACCCTGAAGATAGATTTTGGCACATTTTAACACAGTCAGATAAAATCACCCATTAAATCCTCCATTTAATTTTTTCTACCTCATCAGTTGTGTCAAATAAGTCTACATTTTTTCTATATTTTTTGACATTTTTTTCATGTCTCTAGTTTTTGTGTTTTCTTCTTCTAAAATTTGTATTCCAGGAGTATCACTTGCAGTGATATTTTTACCCTTTTATGTTCTTCCTTCATTACTCAACCTTTTATCTCTTCGGTTTTTGGATATCCTCTGAAACTCCATTAACCAAAGAAAACAAACTGTGCTACACTGTAGCAAGAGGGCTCTTTTGCATCAGTTTTATCTATAATCTACTGCTTATTATGATCTACTTTATTCGAAATGCCACTTGGAATCAAAAAGTTGGTTACAAATGAATTTCTCGTGGAATCGTCAGAAAATGTCCCTATTTTCTTCCTAGGTGGGTTTAACTCGCATTTTAGATGAGGTAAAAATGCCTGTAAAGTAACTAATCATCAAGTTGAAAACGCTGAAATCATAAAATAAATTAAAAAAAAAAAAAAAACATCTCTTCCGAATTAGAATTCAAGGTAGGGCACAATGGGACAGCCTCACCCTGCCCCAACTATAACAGTTTTACTGTACCCTACTCCGGCTTTTTCATCTAATTCAACGTTTTAAAGAGTTCGTTTAATGCCTATCCTAAAGGTTTTGAATGATAATTAACTACATAGGTAGAACAATGAAAGTGATCAAATGGCTAATTTTTATTCACAAAAGAAAATGTTATAAATCATGCATGTGAGAGTCAAATAAAAGCATAGTTTGCCTGAAATCAGAAAAATAACGATCATTTGATTACAAACACAAGCAACAACTTCATATCCCAGAATTCACCCAGACAATTACTGCAGATTCATGGGTACCTAGCATCATTTACCGATTATAACTAAAAAATCCAAAAAATTGCATTGTCTCACCCGTACCCCAGGTCTCACTGTGCCACTCTCTCCTATGCATCTAGGACTAACGGTTGTGAAAATAGAGGTTTTTTGCAGGTTAACCGGGAACACGCTGTATCGTTTGAAAATTACAGTGAAAATCAATATTCAACGCATACTGTAATATTTGAAATAGCGAAACATGATTGAAAATAAAATTAATTAATACTGAAACTTGTTGCCAAAACACAAAACTGAATTAAAATTAACAAAATAAGGTTTTTTTTAGTTCAATGAGAAATTTGGCAATTTTTCTCCTTCACTATTTTATCAACACTTGCTTTTATGCATAAGGAAGCAATTCGAAGAGTGCTCGAGTTGAGTGTCAGAAACTAGACTTGGGGAAAATTGTTCCTCACAGATGCAAGTGCTGCTGAAAAGGGATGCTGTGGAAAGAGCATATAAGAGCTGATTGCCAGCAGTTGATCTTAACTAAATACTTAGGCGGCTTATATAAGAAGAGGATCGCGGGTTGAAGATCACAGCGATAAAGCATACTTTACTACGTTAAGTGAATACAGGTTGACTTAAGCTCAAAATATTTTACAAAGCGATTAAATTGCAAGAAGTTTAGCTTGCTGAAGAGTACGATACTCGTTCAAGTTTTTTTTACCAAATCTTGTGAGTAAGTAATATTAATTGAAAATTATGTAAGCACGCTAGTTCTACTTAAAATAACAGTGTCCCTAATTTTAATTTTTAGAAATGCGTCAGTTAAATTTGGAATTCTAATAGGCTGATCCGCTAGTATAGCATCCCATGAATTTTTTTTGTTATAACTTATACTCATAGCTAAAGTTCTCGTTGGAGATAAGACGGTACACTTACAAAGATAACTGGAAAATGTCAAGAAAATCACATTTTTGTTACTAGTGAAAATAATGACATGAAATGTTTAATCTCATTAATCGAGGTTAAATTTAAATCTACAGGTTCATATACTGATCATCCAAGTTTGCTCTAAGTAGATAAAAACAAATTGCATTTAATATCTAACCATTTTTGCTGGGATTAAGGGGTGGTCAATTGCTGGTTGTCTAAAATGCTATCACTGCCACTAATTGCCCGAAACTGTCAAGTAATGAACATGTTGGTTTTAACGTTTTTTTCTCAAAAACAAAGTGATTTATTCAGAAAAAAAAAGCATTTTAATAAATAACTGACTAGTGCGGTTAATCAATAAATACTTTACGTCAGCCACTAAATAATTGCAGATAATCAGCACATCACTATACTGCCGTGCTAAGCGCAAAAGTGGTATCTGCAGTGGAGCTCAAAATGAGAAATTGATGATTAAAGTTTTACAACACGTTTCTTTGATTTGTGACTTAATTAAATGTTCAACTCGCGGTAGTTGTTCAGCAAATAACTTATCTAACCTACACAGGAGCGTATTTTTGTAAAAGTCTTAATTTAAAATTAATGAATACAGTTACGACAAATTTTCTCTTCAAAACCTTTTCATATGTTAGGTTAATTTCACCGTAAGTGACTATTACTTAAGCATTTTTAGGGGTATCTGTACAGATACGACAAAAATAGCTTAAATAGCTTAGTAAAACGCACTTAATGTATCTTTAAATAATACTCTGCTTTACTTGGACTTATCTTCCGCTTTATTTTGTTAATACAAATCTAACAGATTTGTATTAACAAAATAGAGAACCATTTTTCAAAATTTTGGACGTTAAAAAATGTAAACCATAATAATTTTCTGTTTTTTATATTCAAAGAATGTGTTGATGTTATCATTTATAATGTTTTATTTTCTAGATTCATTTTTACCCAGCATGAAGATGATTTTGACAGCAGACGATACTTAAATAAAAATATAATTGGCCGTAGAATGAAATGCGTTTTTTTTTTCATGAAAGAATTAGATAAGAATATTTTGAATGCATTTCATTTTTAATAATTTGCTTTTTAAATAAAAATTTGAATGGAAAAAGCTGAACATTTACTTGAACATTCATCCAAAGTAGTGTTAGTTTTTATTTTCGACCTACTCGTATATCAACTATTTAACGATAAATTAATTTTAGTACTCTGTTACAATAAACTGCTACGTTATTAAATATGCTGCTTTACTAAGGTATAAAAGTCGTATCTACAAATTACTAAGGAAAAAAGTGGTAACTGCGCAGATACTTTAAAGGCTTAGTATTTGTCACTTATGGTTCAAATTGCCTTAGCAAACTAAGCGAATTTGCAGTTACGACTTTTTTCTTAAAGCTTTTTTTAATATTTCGCGTTAACAAATCGCCAAAAAACTTGAGATTTAGGTAAATAAAATTACAAACGAACCACCTGGTGACAATAACTCAATTTTGATAAAATGAGCAGATACTACATCTGTGCTTAGCACGGCAGTGTAGCTGATAGCTGTGTTTTTATAAAAATAAAAAGCATTCACTATTAGTAGGGAAAACTATCAGGGTCACCCATAGAGTATGTCAGCGAGTTTGGAACTTAGGGCCCGGCCTGTGGAGGAACTTGGCTTGGAATTGGATTAGTGTAGATTGGAAAAGGTAAGGTTATGGGTAGGGGGATTGGTGCTAAAACTGACGTGTTTCCCCCCTGTATTATTACTATTAAATATTATTTATAGGGTGGTCCGAAAGTAACTTTTCCTACAAACGTAATAGAGCAAGAGGTTGTGAGCGCCAGACCTACGTCATAGCATAAAGACCCACACATTTTCTTACGTAAGCTCATCACAGCAGGTAAGGAAGGTTCACTATTATTTAAGCTGAGTCACGCAGGCTTTGGCAGGAAACAGGTAGAAAGAGGTGCTTCAAAAACTAAACGTCATTGAGTCATTCCATGTCAAGTGATCTCTTCGTCTCCACCCGAACATTTGCGATCTGAACGAAATTTTATAGAGGTGCAGGCATGCCTTTGAAATTAACTTATACAAATTTTCAGCTCCCAAGACCCAAATCCTGAGGATCTAGGATCAGTAAAAAAAAGAGTTCCAAAATGGCGGATCAGCTTTGTGAAAAGAATTGCCATGTTTAAGATAATCCTTCATTGGAGGCCAGTTTGGAGCCCACTTTTTGTTTCTTTTTGAAGTATAGTAGATCTACATGATTTGTGTTTTGGAAGCTGAAAATTTGTGTAAGTTTGTTTCAAAGGCCACCTCTCTAAAACGTCCTTCAAATCGGAGATGGTTGGATGAGAACCACCAGGTGACGTGACATGGAATGAATCTATTCTATTATGTTTAGTTTTTACAGCAATTTTACGCGCATTTGCTTCCTGTTTCCTGCCAAAACCTGCGCGACTCAATTTATGTACTAGCTAACCTTTCTTACCTGCTGTGATGTGCTTACACAGAAAAATGTAGGGCTTTTATACTATGATGTAGGTCTGGTACTCATGGGTTCTTGCCATTGAGAAGGAATAGATGAAGAGAGTGCAACCCTACTATCCCCATACGGCAACAATACCATGTGACCTGGTGAGCAATTTCTAGTTGACCGTAACCGCTGAAGAAGTTTTCATTTGCTGAAAACCATGAATGATAAAAACATTTAACCGTAGAAGGGAAAAATTAGATTTATAGCAATAGTGCAGTATTGTAGCATGATAAACTGTGAAAAAAAAAGCCATACCAGAAAATCCAGTAACTTTTCTTAGGTATGTACAAATGTTTTTTACTTCTAAATAAAGAAAAAATAGCATATATATGCATTCAACGAGTACATATACCACAGTTGCCTATAATTTTTAAATTTTTGTAATGATTTTACCTATAAATGTAATAAAACATTGTATATCATGAGTGCAAATAACATTTTAGTTCCATAAAAACTTTTTACTTAACGACACCGCTAAAAATTTTCCGGAAAATTTACGGTAATTGTTACTGGCATCCATGTTGCCAGTAACTATTACCGTAAAAATAAAATGTTACTGTAAAATTTTACGGTTTCCTCGGTAGGCCATAGCAACCAATTGGAGCTGGGATCGCTTTTTTTTCCGGTATAAATTACCGTAAAAGTCAGCGATGCGTTAAGTCCGCCATTTTACAGTAACAATTACCAGAAAATCTTCCTGAATTTTTAACAGTGTAGTAATTATTTTAACGGCTTTTAAGTAATTTGTGTACGTTTGCTTTGTTGGCGAGTAGCTTCTCGCCAAGCTCCTGTGGACAGCAGATGCGATTAGAACAAGTTTTAGATTTGAAAATAAATATTTGTTACTTTTATGCTTTAATTTAAATACTAGTGTGCCTGCGTTTGAAATAATTTCAAAACATTGATTACAAGACACAAGAATCCATAAATTTTCAGTCAATTCGAGAAAACTTTAAACATATATTTGTACATGACCGTCATTACAAGGAATAAACATCAAAATACATGAAAAATGCAGTTATATCATATTTTAAAATCCGGGAAGAAGTGGGGAGGGGGAGTTTGAATGACAGGCTTGTATTTGTATCCGTTATTTGTTTAAAACTGGCAAAAGGTTCGCAGCGTTGCCTTTGCCAGTAACAATAATCAATAACGATACCTTTTAGAACTGATCTTTCAACATTGCTCAAAACTCTGTTAATCTTCTAATAACAATCATAGAGAAAGAAAGTTTCAATACTATTTTTCAAAAAGCACACACACGCGCTCAATTTAACTACACCGATACACAACATAAAAACTCATCACAATAATTCAGGCTGAAAACTTTCGCTTACTCACACTTGGTCGATCTAATATTCTAAGAAAAAATAACAACTCTTAATTGTTTCCAAAATATAATAAAAATAAATATACGCAGACGATAAATTAAAAAATAGGGCAGTTGAATTATTCTACTTTGTTTTCTTCTTACTTGGCTTGACTTTAATCTTCTGTCTTAATAATACTATTTTTTGAAAGCAGACGATATTTTTTCAGAATACATATTCATTTGAATTGAACAGAGTGGGCAGACTTTACAAAAATAAAGAGATACTTTTAATTTTCACGAATTGTCTCGAGCTACCAGAAATGTGTGCGAAAGTTATACATAAATTAGTAATGTTAATAACTGTCGAATACTTATTTACGTAGATAGTTAAAACAGGAAGAAAAACCTTCATTCTAAAAACCTTCTGGTAAACAATCAATATTTAAGAGTTTAAATTCAAAATAATAATATCAACAAATCAAATAAATATTTACATTATGTGCTGAAACAATTCAAAATCTAATTTATCCGAAATCATTCTTTATTAAAAGATTTGCACTGTATGTTATCTGCTACTTTTGTGCGCTTGGTGTATAATTACTAATTGCTAGTCTTGCGAGTTCGGAATCAGAGTCTTAGGCTCTAAAATTCCCGGAGTCGGAGTCGGCCTTTTTTTCTTCCGACTTTGCAACCCTAAATTGTTGCAGGGTTGCAGAGTCGGAGTTTGAGTAGGACTGATTTTGGAGTAAAAGGCTCGGAGTCGAAGTTCGAAGGTTTTGAAACTCCGAGTCAGAATCGAAGTCTGACTGCTTTTAGGGATAAAAAAGTCGGAGTAGGAGTAAAAGGCTCTAAAATTCCCTGTGAGCTGGAGTTAGTTCTTTTTCTTCCGACTCCGCAACCCAAATTTATTGCAGTGCTGCGGAGTCGGAGCCGGACTGATTTTGAAGTTCAAGAGTTGGAGTCAAAGGTCAAAGTTTTTGAAACTTCAAGTCAAAATCTGACTCGGACTGCTTTTGGAGTAAAGGAGTCGGAGTCGAAGGCTCTAAAATTCCCTGAGTCGGAGTCGGCCAGTTTCTTCCGACTCCACAATCCTAATTTGTGGCAGGGCTGCAGAGTCGGAGTCGGACTGATTTTTAAGTAAAATAGTTGGAGGTCGAAGGTTTTGAAACTCCGAGTCGAAATCGGAGTCTGACTAATTTTGAGGTAAATGAGTCGGAGTCGGAGTCGAAGGCTCTAAAATTCCCCGTTGTAGAGTCAGTCATTTTCTTCCGACTTCACAAACCTAGTTTGTAAGCTGGCCTGCAGAGTTAAAGTTGGACTGATTTTGGCGTAAAAGAGTCGGCGTCAGGAGTCTAAGTCCTTATAAACTGCAAGAGTCGGAGTCGGACTGCGTTTCTGGGTAAAGGAGTCGGAGTCAAAGGATCTAAAATTCTCGAAGTTAGAGTCGGTCATTTTTCATCTGACTCTGCAACCCTAATTTGTAGCAGGGCTGCGGCGTCGGAGTCAAACTGATTTTGAAGAAAAAGAGTCGGAGTCGAATGCTCAAAAATTCTCAGAGTTGGTCATTTTACTTCCGACTCCGCAACTCTAATTTGTAGCAGGGCTGCGGAGTCGGACTCGGATCCGAACTGATTTAAATTCTAAGAGTCAGAGTCCGACGGTTTTCAAACTCCGTGTTGAAATCAGAGTCGGACTTTAGGTAAAGGAGTTGGAGCTAGAGTCTGTCATTTTCGCTACAACTCTGCAGCTTTGATTTGTAGCCCCGACTTCATAATTGTGCCGTCGTCTGAAAAAAATTTAATGCCAAAAGAGCGATTGCGTGCTAAAACGCGACAACTTCCCAGCCAAACTAATCACCTGACCTGGGAAACATTGGGTTCCAAGCTTATCTGAGACATTTGCTGTCGCTCCCTCCATTAGTATTCCTTCTCAATGGTTTTTGCACTACACTTCACTCCTCGAGGGGCCACAATTCTTGTCATTGTTGTGACTTAACCTGTTACGGCACCCTGGAGCCTTTTTATTACGCAACTACAACATATAGTTACACAAAAACAAAAGCTATTTACAACGTATAGTTGCACAAAACGTAAAACAATTACAACATATAGTTACACAAAACATAAAACAATTACAACCCTACTAGCAAAATTTCTTGCATCAACCTTGAGAGATCTTGATATCATACTGACGGCGTCAATATTGACGTGTTTCATACTGCATAAAGCTTGCATAAAGATTAAAAAGCAATATTACAATAACAACACGTATGCAACATTGCATTCATCTTAAAATATCAATATTGATATTACCTTACAAAAACAACATTGCATACATGTTGACGCCGTCAAGATGATATTGATTTCATGCTGTCGCCGTCAAGGTAATTAGTACACAATAGAACAGGTGGACCTTCGTTGATACTTGGGCGCACAGTTCTTTCTACCCAGCGTCCCTCGCATTGCTAGCACATCGATTCAGTCGGTTCAGAGGAGTTGCACGTGGCGTTGCATTTTTTAGGCTTCGTTAAGTTGGTTGCTTAGTTATTTGTGTGGAATAGTATTGTTTTAGGAATAACTTATGAATGACTGATTTTTGTATTTGTTTATTAATATAGTACTAAACAAGTCATATCGCAGACGATGTGCGATCAATGTTAGAAATGGCCGAAAATAACTTTTTTCGTCCCTAGACTTCGAAACAAAGGACATGAAGCCCAGAATTTCGTATTATCACTTCAATCTCACGAGTAAGATTAATTTTATTCAATGGTTATTTATGTTATTCTTTAAGATAAATTCATATGTTTTGTCCATGGGATATTTTCAATGCTGACATCCATTTGAAAATGTACTTTATTGTATTTATTTATTTATTTATTATTTTGCTATCTTTACTCATAAATGTGCTATAAAACCTTCCGCAATTATTCCAAACTAGGCATTTTATGTCTTTATAGTACAATTAGAAGCATGAATTTAAAAAATAAGTCAAGTATTACGCAAAACGAAGAAAGTTTCATTTTTTAAATTAAATTGCGAGTACTATTAATATCTTTCTATGAATTTCCGATCAGATGTCAGCTTTAAGAAAATATTCTTAGGCTAGAAAACTATCTTGAAGAATAACAGAAATAATTAAAGAATGAAATTTAATTCTCGAGTTTAAAGTGAAAATAATACAAATAAATAAATGGATAAAACACCTTGCAAACGTGCTAATTTCATACTGTCATGTCAATGTATCCTGACATTTTCCTGTCATATCAATACGTATGCAATGTTACAAAAGCAAGATCATCTTGCCTAGACCTTGATTTCATGCTGTCATGACAACATCTTGATATTATCCTGTCATATCAATACGTATGCAATATTACAAAAGCAGCATACCTTGATTTTTTCCTGATATTATGCTGCATACACCTTGTCAGTCAATATTGTGGCAGCATGCTGACAGCATAAATGGAGTAACATAACAATATTGAGGCAGCATTAATGCAAGATGATTTTTCTTGCATGTCAACCTTTATGCAATGCTGAGGCAAGATATTTTGCTTACTGGGAATATATAGTTACACAAAGATCTCTTAGCAAGTACAGTCGGTAAGAGTAGGCATTGTGAATGGTAGTAATAAGTGCCAAGTGTCAAAAGGAAGGTGTGCATTAAGTGCTACAGTCGTTGTGGAATTGCCTAGGCAAAGAAAGGAGGACAGGACAGTCCATAGCTGTTTTTAATATTAAAAACAGGGTTACGCTGAGGGTCATGTAGTAGTTGTTTGGGTAGACGATGAGAGTAGGGTGGGAAACGTTGAGTATCTGGTACATAAATGAAAAACATTTGAAAGGTTCCAAATAGAAGGAATTAGCATCAGTGAAACAAGTGAATTAGACAGATAGAACATTTTACAATGAACTGTTGAAATTGGCTACCCTAGAGATCCATAGAACCAATAGTAGTAACATTTTTACATACGGTTATTTGAACATATGCGATGATTTTAAAATGCACAGTACTCACGGTTCCAGTAAACAAATTTCAAAACGTAACACTCACTCTTTTCTTGTCCATTCAAAAATCGCATATGGCGTTGAAAAGATTGGCGTGTGACGGAAATTGTAGGCCTTATGCATTTGCAAAGATGATAATTCTTAGCCCTACTAGCAATGTTGCGCCACCTTATGTCACTGGTAGGGTTAAGCAGTAGTATAAGCACCAACAAGTAAACAACATGTGCGAAGCATTGCTTGAGGAGAAAAACTTTAAAATGCAGAGTGAAAAGTATTTCTTTAGTCGTTGCTCAAATTTAAAAATGATTACATTTCGTCACATGCCGATCGTTCCAACGCCATTTGTGACTTTTCAAAACGCTGAACAGTTTGCGCAAGAAAAAAGTGGATGTTGTCATTTGAAAATTTTGATCTTCATTCAATGTAACCGTGAGATCCATGTGTTGTTTAAAATCATCACAATCTCTAGCGCATTCCTTCAAATAACCGTAGCAGAAATTTCTGCTTGGTTGGTTCAGCGAATTGGCCGCTAGGGTTTCGTATATAGAAGTTACTATTGGACCACTTTGCATATACTAATATATTATGAAATATTAAATATATAACTGGGTATTTAGCAGTAATGTATCAATATTTAGGCATTATTCAAGCATCTATAGTGACTAGATTGGGGTGTGCGTTGGCTCACATAGTGATGACGTCATAATTGCTTGGAGTCTAAGGGCTTGGCGAGAAATTAAACAGATATCGCTAAGCTGGCATCATTTTCGACGAGGTATTTTTTGCACCAAATTTTGCGAAAGACTGCTAAATGTCGCCAAGTTAGGCAACGTTTCGAACCTTGTTGGTCATCACTGTCCTATAACCATCGGTGGTCGCAACGACCTGGTGTGAGAGATCGGGATGAGATTTTTCATTCATATGTCCACCAGTCTGGTCACGTCCATATGCTGGTGTTATTAGACATGATTTCATTTTGGGGGATGCCGATTGACAACTGCGATCGTTGAGGCCCAAAAGGTAGAACATCAAAAATAACCCTGTTGTAAAAATTTCCCCGCCAAGAAAACCTTTAACTTTTCCGCACAAAAAAGAAAACCTGCATCCTAAACCCAAAAACCCTCAGCCATAAAAAGTTATGATATCTAGTTTGCCCGCCAAGCATCTGCCAAACTATCATCCTCCCTCTTCTCCTTTTTCATCACAGCTACTGCCATTAAAACCTCCTCCCACCTTCAACTCCTCAGAAATATGGATAGATCTTTTAAATTGTTTATCTTGTTTGGCGGGAAGCCTTTTGCTCACCAAGCAACCACTTCACTTTGAAAAGCTTTGAAAAAGTTATTTTCTGACTTTGAAGATTCTATGTTAAATTTGGGAGAATTGGGCGGTTTAATTCTTATTGCAATCCTTGTATCCTCTCTGTTGCAAAGAAAACTTCTTGGATAATAAAATACTATATTTTAAATTATATTGTTTTCGTATACTTTACAACTTCGCAATAAATTCTATTACAGTTTATTTATTTGACAGATTATTCAACATTTTCATGAAGGTTTCTTTAAATGTTTTACAGCTTGAGAGCTATTTTAATCTAGCTTTTCACTTTTTGTTTAATTGCATTTTTTCTTAAATCGTGGATTATTTTACGTTTTATGGGATAATTTTAATTGTTTGGTGATTTATCTTTTTCTTGTCTTGTTTAATACCTAGTTTTGTTTAAAAGTTCTTTTAAAAAACGAAATTACGCATGCTATCACCAAGCAAAGAAAAAAAAAAAAAAAAACTAAGCCAATAAATATTTCAAATTTGAATGTGTCAGAAGATCTATACAACTTTACTCAATGTCCAATCGCGGATATCCCAAATTTGCCATAGCGAATGCGCATATTGCGCGCGGACTAAGCTCATTAAAAGTCTTGCTTAAATTAATTGCAAAAAATTTTTTTCAGCTAACAAATTACTGCAAAGCACATATATCCACACACGTATTTCATATATTTTCAATTCATTATGTGTTGTTTGTGAAAAATCCATTAATTTAGAAGTAAGCAAACCAATAAAAAAGTGCTATTTTTCGCTTTCAATTAAAAACTTATATGTGCCGTATTCATATGCGTACAGTTTCATATAATTTGTCACGTAAAATATTGTAATGGTTTTACCCCAATTTCGCGCCGACATTTAAAATTTCTTCCCTCTATAAATATATCAAAACTGAAAAACAGGGGGAAGAAATTTTCGTATCGGCAATATTTTTTTTGGGGGGGGGGGACAGCATTCTAATCTCATTCATTAATTTGTTTCTCTGCTTAAGTATAAACAAACAACATAGAATCTGAAAACAGAAAGCCCAATGAGCTAAGTCTGCGCGCATGCGCAGTTGCTGTGGCAAATTTGTGATATCCGCGATTTAACGTCTAGTTGCAACTGTTGGATATGTTTTAGTCTTGATTGAATTTCATTTCCTAAGACAACTTTGGAATAACTGTTAGATCTGTTCTAACCTTGCAATTGCAGTACGAGATAAACAAACCCTATAAGCTGAGAGTAAGTACATAAGAATTTAGGGAAAATTAGTGATTTTCAAACTTCAATTACTCCAGCCCATGATGTCCCTGGGGGTTGAATTTTCGTATATGTACTCAATGGCCCCCCAAGAATATGTATACAAAAAATCATTACCGTAGCTTGCCAGAGGGCTGTGATAGAACCCCGGGAAGGTACAATTTGGGGGGTAAAAAACGGGGGGGGGGAAGGGGAGGGGGGTCAAATGGCACAAAAGGCACATCAGTAGGGCACAAGGAATGTGTGTGCGAAATTTCAGCTTGGTTCCTTTTTTCGTCTAGGCTGTAGCCCTGTCAAAGAAATCGAAAACTTTTTTGAACAGCGATTTTATAACTTTAATACCTACTCCCCTGATGGTCCAGGGGGTTTTATTTTGGTTTACGGCGTCAGGGGCCACTAGAGATTGAGTGTACCAAAAATCAACTCCGGGGGTGTTCATGGGGCTGAGATACAGAGGGGTGAAAAACCCAAAAAATCCCAACGTATTCTGTCGTGTAATCTTGTTCTTGGTTGCTTTGATTTTCTTTCGTCTTTGGCGGTGGATTTGTTTCTGTTGGCTGCTGACGTTTGGTTTCCTTGGCGGGGCGGGACGCTCCCGCGTCCCGTGATAGTATACGTTTTTGAATTGCGAGATCCTTTCCGTTTAACCTTACAAAAGTGTATCATTTCGTGGATGACTTTCGTTACCTGTTGAAATTGTCTTAACTAACAACACTAGCTTGTGATGAAATTGTTGCCTCAGAAATTTGATTGCTTTTGGGATATTTTTAGCGTGCTGAAATCAAATTCGAAACCAAAAATTTCATATCACATTGCATTTATTTTTTTAGAGGGGGGGGGGGGGGGTAGGGTTTATTCGACACAAAAAGCATATTTTCGATCCTTTTTTTTTTTTTTGACGACACCGTTAGTGAATATTTATTTATATAAGTACTGCAAAATAAAGTACATATTAATAATAAAACTAATAAACCTATAAATACTAAACTAAAACAATGTTTTCTATTTATAGAAATAAATATTCATTAACTGTGTCGTCAAAAAAAAAAAAAAAAAAAAACGAAAATATGCTTTTTATATGCAATATTTCTATCGCTTCCCCCACCCCCCGATCGAACCTTTTCTAATCAAACAATTTTTCTAGTGGCAAGATCAGTGTCGTTTACCTTACAACATTTTTCATTATAGCAGCACCATCTAAGCACGATGAATGTGAAAATTTTCCTCGATACTTGACCAAAAGGTATAAATCTATAGTATACGAAAACGTTTTCGAATTGCGAGGTCATTTCCGTTAACCTTACAAAGTGTATCATTCAAAAAACACTACCAAAACACAATGACATATCGAATCTTGAGTCCAACACGCTACGGACAAGCAACGGTTCACACAAAGACATATCACCGATATCATATAGAAGCATGTTTTGTTGTAGTAATACACTGCCATACAACTGTCAATTACAAAGTAATGGCAAAAAATAAATTTGGCTCAAAAATCTGAAACTAATAAGGACACATATTTTTTAATTGAGAAATTTACAAACTCTAAATTAAATCAATGCAACGTTTTGTGCAATGTGTCTATAATATTTCCGATCGAGCTATTCGTAAACAAAGAATGTTTCTAGTAGCAAGATCACTGCCGTTAACCTTATGAAGTGTGTCGTTCACATAGCACTATCTAAGCACGATGCATGAGCAAATATTGTTTTCTCGGATATTGGGGAAGAGCTCTTTTTTTAAATGGGAAAAAGATTCAGTTGACTCTTATACACACCTGTTCGTGATTCCTGTCCTTGAAGGAAAATGGGATCAACGAGTGATCCATTCGCCAATTCTGGTAAACTTGCTGCTTGCATCTCTTCAGGAAGCAAACAAGCAGGTGGGATACAGAATGAAATAGTACGTGAATGGCGGCGCCACCAAATATACCCCAATCGCGTTTTTACAGCTCCCCCATGAAGTTATTTGTTGTTGCTTTACTATCCAGTTTGAGAAACTTAGACAACAGTACAAGTAAGTGATTTTTTTTGTACTAACTCGTTGATGTGGATTGTGGAGTTCAGATATTCACCATACACGTCCACATGCTTTGGACTTCATTTGAACAGTGACAGCTCATGGAAAATTCACACCGAAAGTTGGTTATTAAGTACATAATCGTTGCATCATAATCATCAAAGTTTTATATGCTAGTTTAAAAGTAATTACGCATTAAAATGATCATGCTTGAAAGAAATAATCTTAAAATTAACATGAATAAACGTGTAGTACTTTGAAATTATTTTAGGAAAAGCATTTAAGTTGAGCAAAGAAAGTTTTAACATTTTGTTTACATTTGTAATTTAGTTAGGAACATAAATAAAATCTGCGATCTATTTTATTGATTGGTCTTATTGTGTAAATATCTGTTAGAACATGGAATGGATCATCTGGATGTCATAACCGGGCTGTTGGTATATTGCATGTTTTTCCTTAGTTCAGACTTAAGGTGGGAAACTTTCTGCTTATTACCTGTCAGTGTTTTCAATTTTAAATTATTAATCAAGAAATGGTTTATGAGATGTATTTCTTGAGCATATGTGTAAAATTTTAGTACAAAAGATTTCAAAAGTTTTTCGAAGCATTTTTGTTTTTAAAGTTCAACTTGAATTCAGGTTGAATGCTCATTTTTGATAATTTATTTTATAATTTAAAAGTGTCAAGAAAATAATGCAAAACTTCAACAGCCTGATAATGCGTACAACCGCATTCATAAAAGCGCTTTCATTAAATAGGTGCTTGATATAAATAAGGGGGCGGTTACAGGAGGGGGTCATAGCGCAAACTGCTCCATTTAAATTTGAAAGGTAGTTGTTTTAAAGGGTCATAGTCTCTTTTGAGGGATGAATCGACACCCTTGTAAATACTGATCTAAATATGTTTATAATGAAAAATAGAATTATGTGTGAATAATAATTTATTATTTTTCTTTCCTTTTCGAGTATGTAAGTAAAAGTCTAAGCACTATATTACTCTACTTTTTATACTGAATTCAGAGGTACAAAGCACTAAGTCTAATTCCTTATGATCAATACCACAATGGAAAATAGTTCTAATTCACATGCTGGTTATGAGGTAAAAGGACGCATCTCCAGTAAATGTTTCGTTTTGAGACATAGTGCCCTTTACCTACCAGGTACAGAAATATATACGTCAGGTAGATTAATGCAGTATTAATTTGGAGACTTTGAATTGATGATCCATTATGTTTTAAAGTGATTGAAAAATATTGAAAGGAACATGAATTCTCTTGGTATGAATCCTTTCAAACGCAAATAAGAGACTCTTTTCAATGCTAATTTTTCGTAAAAATACTGCAACTTGAGCAAATTCGAAATTTCTAATTTGTACTCCTTTTCGAAAAAGGTCATTGGACAAATTTTCTAACAAATTACAAAGTAATCTATAGGGAAAACATTATTATTGCATTTTGAAACGTACTTTTAATAAACAAGTGATAACACCAGCTGCTAAACATACAAATTTTGTTGTTAAGACCAAACAGTTCTTCCTAAAGAAATTAAAACATGTTGCCCCAGTACTGCTGGACCACATGCCTCTGTGAGTAAACAAGTGGATTTGATTCTCGCACCTTGCATGTTGTTCATTCATCGTGCACCATCCATTACAACCGACAAGAAAGACTCTGGAAGATCAAGCATACAAATTAAAAAACTATTTATATACACAAAGTAAAAATCGACTTGCCTTATTGAAATTAGGATTTAGCAAATTGTTTGCTATCCTTTAAACACATTTACCAATATTGATACAAACGCATGTTTTTATTTGGTAGCATTTTGTATTCTACTCCTATTTTTCGTATTATTGAAGTTTTCTTTATTTTAAATTATCTTCTTTTAAACATAATTGGGAGCTCAAGCAAGTAGGGGCATGGTTACTCCTCCTCTTGACACCGCGGCTTTGAACGTGCTAGCATACATTTTTTTTCTTCAAAGCAGAAATCTGTAACAGCATTATACAAGAAGTTTTGCGGTAAATACCTAAAAATTCCAATTATTAATCTTACATATCTGTACACAGATTATGTACAAATCAAATCCGCTCTGTAGTGAAGAAAAATCTGGTTATGTCACTTAACGTTGCAGGTAGACAATCAAATCCCTGTTATTCAATGATTTATAGATGATTTTATCAATAACTATATGACGTTATTCCTTTTTTTTACAAATCGAAAGATTTGACTACCGGAGAAACGAGTCTAGATACCTTAAAAATCTTCAGATATAATTGTCCTCTGTCACCTTCCAATAAGAGATGCTTGTGTGGTATTTTTTTTATTTCTTTGAAATGAAATGATGAAAAAAAAAAAAAAATAAATAAATAAAAACATAGAAACGACTTCAAAATTGCTTTAAAAAGTGAAAAAGTTTTATTTTTAGAACACCATCGATATTACTTTAAACATAATTTTTGAAGTTGCGCAAAAATAAAAAGTATGAGTAAAATCATGTGTAACCATACTACGTTCATATTTACATCAATATATTTGATGAGATAGGCGTCCCAGTATAGAGTTCTAAGTTGTAGATAGGGGATGTAATTTTTCAAACAAAACTTTTGATACCAAAGAAGCAATTCAACTTTCTTCTTCCCTTAAACTTAATCCAGCTAAAATATACTCTGACAATCAACTTGCCACATTCTGTTGAATCCTCCAGAACGAAATTCCATAACTGGGCCTTTCAATGTACTGAGAGAAAAGGGTATTTATGTAAAGAAGATAATCAGTAGGTAGATTTGTTTGCTCACACTCGGCAGCCTATGACTCCTTCCTCCTGTCTATCATCCTTTTACCAACTACAAAACAGCAACTAAAAACAAAACAACAACTTATCTTTACTCTTAACTGAAAGAGTCCAACTACTGGATACTAGTTTCGTTGGAATGAGTAGGATATTGGCAACAGAGTATTCGATTACTTTTCTTTTCTTCGACTTTTTCCCTGGGTCAGGCATTTCTTGGAGACAATTGTTATCTCCAGCCATGGCTATTTTGCTAAATATTTTCTAAGGGTATTCATCTCTGGCTCTCCATTTTGTTTCTGCAGAGAATCCGGGGAAGACGGAACCCCCCTTTCTCTTCCACTGTTGATTTCCGCAGATTTTCCTACCAGAAGGAAGTCCTTGCTGAACTACAGCCAAAATATTTCGGTGATTCTCTGTCACATACAACCACGAGACATCTAATAAACTCTGTTTAACTGTATAAACTCAAAATTTTAAGTCAATCCATGAATATTAACACGTGCCCCTAGGGCCCTCTTTTTTGAGTTTCGAAGAAAAAATTGCAGATTTTCTCATTTTTATGTAAAAATATTCTAACGTTTTATATTTAAAGTAATTTTGAAACCCAATAGATGCTGCTACTTCCAGACCAACCATTCTCTCACTTTCATTATGTAAAATTTAACATGTTACAGAGAATAAAATGTACACCAATGGCCTTGGGTCAAGCGTATCGCTCTTCTGCGCTTGTTCCAACCAAGCGGCAGGGGAACGTTTCTTCCCATCAAGATGGACACAAGGGATTCTATAAGCCATTTATGAACGATCTTTGACAACAACAAATTGCCTCCTCCAGGCTTTGGGGGTGTTGAATTACGAAATTCAATGTGTATGTAATAGGTGTGGCAAATAGAGTCGCAAGGTTTCAATGCTATAAATATAAGTAATTGCAATTACATTTTAATTTGCTGTTCTTTAGTTATAAACATACCTAAATGCTTATGCAATTTTAAATTTTTAAAATATAAATCCTCGAAAAATCCTCGATTACTCCTAACATAAAAATATACTGTATTTTCCATAGCTAAAATATTAATTTTCTTCTATTTCAGTAGATATTCCTTTATTATCGCCAAATTCTTGCGATTCACAAGATTAAGAAACCGAAATGGGTATCTATCCTAACCTGTTGAACTTTCGTTTTCTACAGCTGGTCTACCACAGTGCAAAAAAGCTTGACAACTATTGATATCTGCTCGCCTTTCATCACTGTTAGACAAATGCCATATTAGGGATAAAGATGTTGTTCATTTATTAACAGTCTATGTAGATGCAGTAAATTTAAATTCAAATGACCTAGTGATCAATCGTACATTCCTTAAGAGAGCAAAAGAAAATCTTCGAGAGGTAAAATTAAATTTCATGAATTTAAATTTAGATTTTGTAGTTATTCACTGGAATACAAAGCTACATCCAGATGTAACTGGAAAAAGAACGCCGACAGGATTACCGTGATAGCTTCAGGTCCTAATATTGAACAGCTACTCGGAATTCCTTAGATATTTCTTCAGTTGTATATGATATCTTAGATGATAGCTCTTTATTGCTAACTGTTCTAGCTGTAATGTTTGATACAACGACTTGCAATACCAACCGTATAAATTGTGCATGCGATTTTTTAGAGCAAAAACTGAACGTTGATATATTACTTTTGGATTGCCATCATCATGCACTTGAAATCGTACTGCAAAGTGTGTCCTTAAAGAAGTTCTTGTCTTTCTTAGTTCTAGATCAGATATTCAATTATTTAGGCGCTTCAAAATTTTGTGGAAGGATCTCCATCATTCAGAACTTATAACATATCAATCAAGTACACATACCACTTAAATTCTAAAAGACGAAGTTGATGACATATTATTGTTCGTAAAAAGCGGAATTGAGAAAAATTACAGAGAATTCTCATAACTTGTAATAATATTTCCTGGTGAATTTCCTCCTACAGGGATATGTTTCAGCAACCTGGAGCTTATCCCTGAGCCACATGGGTGGCAAAAGGAATTTTTGTTTGAAAATTTTTATGTTTAGGAAGCAATTTAAATTGACCTTACATGAAAAGAAAGCCCTTCAATGCTGTTTTATAAAGCTGTTTTACAATTAAATGATGTATGAAGATATGGTTTTTCGCAGCAACCCAATCGAGGCTCTTTTGAATAATATAATATGTTTGAAACACTAGCAGCGTACAACATGATGACAAACATGCAGCAGAAGCAGTGATTGGAAAATTCATAAATCACTTATGGTATTTAGGGAATAAACTAGTAACTTTGTCAGTATTGGATGACGGAATTAACTTTCAAGATAGGAAAAGACTAGTCCAAAAAAAATGCTTGTGATAAGAAAGACGTGTCTGATGACTGTTTAACAAATTTCAGATAACAGTAGTGATTTGGAATACTTTCTTAGTAAAGATCTTCCTCTTTATAGAATCAATTACGAGTCAATAAAACTGTTTGATAAGTTACAAATACTAAAAGATTTTTTCCTATTTGATCGTGATTCACGGCAAAATGAAGGAAGCTATTTAAAGGGAAGAGAGATCGTTAAAATACTGAAAATTGTGAATGATACAACTGAAAGAGGAGCACAATTAATCGAAGAATTTCACAAATAATTTACCAAATATGAGTCACAAAGCAATTTATTTTACAGCCCGTCCAAGACTATCGGAAAAAAAAATACACACTATGGAGATACATTGAGAAAAGCGTACGATTAAAGAAAGTTTCTAAAATATTATTTCATTCTTATTCAACGTAAAATCTTTAGATAAAGTAATTAAAAAGATTAATTTTAGTGCTACCTCACTGTAAAAATATTTTGCAAACCTGGGAAAAACGATGTACTGGGTCTGAAGTAAAAACTCGAAGATTTGTGGGAAAATTATCAAAAGTGTTAAAGTTCAACGGCCTAGGGGCACGTGTTATTATTGACCGATCGAGTTCAAATTTTGCACACGTTACTTTTTATTATAGTGTCACAAAACTAGGGGGCGTCACTTGTTGAGTTCCAAAAAAAAAATTTTCCCATGTAAATAAGGACCATCCTAATATATATATATATATATATATATATATATATATATATATATATATATTCATGAATAAACAATCTAAATAAAGTTGAAAATGCAAAAAGCAAGAATTAACTTTAGTATTTATTCTTTTATTTTTTTTTCAATATCTTTGAATTTATATTAAAAATATGTTCTTAAAATGTATCTCATGTTGTATATATATATATATATATATATATATATATATATATATATATATATATATTATACACAAATCCACAGTTTACGTCGGATCTCGTCCAAATTTGGCAGGGAGGTACGTGGGCACCCGAGAAAAAAACGTGAAGGGGGGGGGGGGGTTCGAACGCCGAAAAAGAACCGAACCGTTCGAATTTTAAACTTAGGGCCCGAAAATGCCATTAAACGTCTCTTTCTACCCGAAATAATTACCCGACCAGCTCGATTTTGGCGCCCATTCGAAAGCTCGCAAAAAACACCCATAGAGTCCCTTCATTTCCTTCGAATTTGAAAAAAAAAAGGCTGTAAAATCGCCGGGAAAAAATTAAAAAGCACTGGGAAACCTATGGAAAAGAAATTTTAAATTGGAAAATTATCGTTTGCGCGATCTCATTTTAAAATAGCGTTCAGAAGGTTGCCACTTTTTTTTTCTCGGCTTTGACTAAATAAAATGTTGTTTTTGTTTTGATTATTATTTGGCGATTTATCTCCTTCTTTTTTTTTTTTTTTTTTTTAAAGGACTTTAGGTGTTGCATTCAATTTATTCGGGAATTCTTAATTTGTATTTTTCTTTCTTTAAGAATGATTATTTTGACGGGAAATTTTACGTTTTATTTTTTTTCCTCCAATTTAAGCCCGATTGTTGAACATGCGTCACTTGACATAACTTTTATTTTCTAGGTAGACCATGCAAAGCCGGGCAATGCAGCTAGTTTATTAATAAAATAAAAATACTAGTAAAGTGCTAAAAATTCAAGTGAGGTACTAAACAAATTCTAAATTGGGTTTTGCGTATCCAAGTACTGGTAATTATCTTTTTTTTTTTAATTTTTTTTTTTACATTTGAGCATTGCATCTTATCTAACTGAAACAGATATTAATATTTTCAAAAGAGTTTTAAATCACGGAATTTGCTCCCTTCTAAAATTAAATTGAATTTCTTGAAAAATTCCGAACTTTGTTTTGAATATCCAAACACTGATACACTCTATTTTTATTATTATTATTCTTTTTTAGCATTGAAACAGTTAATGTTACGGCTACTAAAACACATATTCATACATGAAATACACCGCCAGCACAGTCAATTCCAGCCGAGGACTGCAGCTTCGTGCTTATTAGTACTCATCAGCCCGGCATAGGAGTGACTGAGCTGGAGGTGGAAAACCTCTTAAAAAAAGCCAAGAGTGCCAAACGAACTGGTAGCTAATATAGAATTAGCGCTGACCAGACGAGGGACCGAAGCAATGATTCGGTTCGACTCAGAAGATTGAAGGCAAGGTATATTCAGTAAGTTACAAGTCGAACCGAACCATTGCTTCGGTCCCTCGTCTGGTCAGCGCTAATTCTGTATTAGCTACCAGTTTGTTTGGCACCCTCCAGCTCAGTCACTCCTATGCCGGACTGATGAGTACTAATAAGCACGAAACTGCAGTCCTCGGCTGGAATTGACTGAGCTGGCGGTGTATTTCATGTAACTTTCTGAATACTCATATTCATACTTTGAAAAAAAAGTTTCAATTTCGAAATTTGCTGTCCCTAAAATCTGCCGCATTAGGCGGCTGCCTAGGTTGCCTACCCCAGGAGCCAGGTCTGTGAAGTTACCGGCTCGAGTGTTCTGGCTTCATTGGCAAGGGAATTCGCCACGCAATATTTGCTTGTTGTAACCAAGTGTTCATGTAAAACGGGCTCGTGAAAAGAAATTTAGAACATCGTTGGTAGTTTTTTATTTCTGTATAGCTCCAAAGAAATTGGTTAATTTGCTTTGAGCTGTCTTATTGTCTCTTTCTCGTGTCATTGTTTTTCGAGAATTACTCATGGACTGGAAAACAGTGCTATTTGAACCTCTGGCTCCAAAAAAAGATTTCTGCACATGAAAAGTCATTGACAATGTTGAGGGTGCTTCAGGTTGAAATTTTTCACATTTGTAGTCATCGACTTCGCTTTATTATATTTTTCCATACATTTTTGCTTGAATTTGAGTCAGTGTCCTCAGAAATATGTATCTCAGAAGGGATAATATTTGCGTTCACAAAAATATAATTTCCGAATGCTTCTCCATTCCACATATTTTTTTAAGCAAAAGCCCGTCATCACTAGTTTTCCGGATTTATGACTCACCGCTAACATTCGGTTGACTTTGAAATGTTAAAGGAATTTTCGGAGAAAAGGTAAACTGAACTGAAAATTAATAGAAATTTTATGAACCACAAAGCTTTAAGCGGGGTTTGTACGGTTAAGAGCAAAGTTATGCTCCCCATAGACTTAACTTTGTACCTACCAAGTATTTTTGAATTTCTCGTTAAATAAGGGTTCATGTTAAATCAGGTTTCGTTATAAGCGTATTTGACTGTTGTGGATATAGAAATCTCCTGTCGAGATTTGAGCTCGAACTGTCTGCTGTGTTTAGAAGATCTCTACCCTTTCTATTATGGAGGCCTGTTTAACACTAATAATACTTTTTTATATTCGCCTTAATAAAATGCCAATTAATGTATCGTAGGGGTTCAAATGAATCATACTTAGTCAAAACTATCGATTTTTGAATTTTGTTGTTTTGTTTATTGTTTTTGTTGTTTTGTTTATTGTGGCCACAAAACTGCCGGTTCCTACTGATGAAACCCACTAAATTATATCTCAATTTATTTCAACTGTTTTCAAAGTTTGGTAATCGTATTAAGTACTTTAGCCAAGTATTTTTATGGGATTAACATACTAATGTAAAACATGTATTTTGACTTAGTGTGTATCACTTGTAATCTCATCATACTTATAAAATAGTAAAACTTTAGTCGACGATTTAATGCAACATTTCAAAAGTCTTAGACAGTTCCGACATTAAAATGTTTAAGTAATTGAATGCAAATTTAAAACGGTTTTTTCAGTGCATGCTAATAAATTGAATTTACATTTAAGTAGAATGTTAATATAAATTATTTGATTTCAACAGTTAACTGTCATCGAAATAATTTTCTTGTACTTGAAACAGCTTGTGTTCAGTTTCTTTGTTCATTACAACGAGCTCATTTAACATTTTGAATTGCAAGCGTTAAACAGTTTTTACGGTGATTAAAATCATTCTCTGAAAGTTAGGTTCTGCGCATAATTAACAGGACTAGTCGAATCAGTCGACTCACTCACTTTTTTTGGTTATGGAACGAAAGTGCTCTTTTGATCACCAATTAATGTATCGATTGGTAACAACTCAATCAACACCACTTAGTGAAAACAATCGAATTTTGAATTTTCAGCTGCTCGTGGCCGCAAAAAGATATAATTTGGAACCGGCATGACCAAAAGAGAGACACAACTAAAGGTACCTTCCAAATAGCTCAAATCGGTCAAAAATATGATTTTTTTTTATTCCGTGGAAGTAACAATATATGAAGTGTGCTGAATCGTATGAAAAAAACCACTTGTTGATCTGATGTTTTATTGCGAAGTTATATGCGTTAAAAAAAAAAAGTAAACAGAGCGTGTTTTCGATTAAAATGGCTGTAAAACATGTAAACAAAATCGAAAAACTAAGTAAAACTAAGTGTCAAATATGTAAACTAAGTTTCAATAAATCCTTACATTGGTATTAATGTCAAATATTTAATCATCGTGAAAATATTTTTCGGGAGGTATTAAAATACGAAGATCATGAAATGTAGGTGAAAATAGACTTTAACGTCATTTATCTCGGACTGGAAAATTCGATGCTGACACAGATTGAAAAAAGCTCCATGCGACTTAATTTTTGTTCGATATGCTTCAAATTTCAGAATATGCTACTTTGGTAGTAGTTTGATAAAACTGGGTATGCATTAAGGTTTAAAAGAATTTTATGTTGCTTAAAAATATTAAAGTTTTGATTTTTATGTAATATTCGCAACAAAAACTATTGCTTTACGCGAAAAAAAAAATACTGTGCAGTTAA
This sequence comes from Uloborus diversus, assembly GCF_026930045.1. NCBI lineage: Eukaryota > Metazoa > Arthropoda > Arachnida > Araneae > Uloboridae > Uloborus > Uloborus diversus. The sequence continues at coordinate 21,163,408 of NC_072740.1, read as the reverse complement.
TAATGGACTAATCCTTAAATGGATACCCAAAGTTCTTGGCAATGTTCTGTTCTCTGGCAAAATGCAAATTGTTTGAGAAAAAAGCAAAAATTGAGTCGCATGGAGCATTTTAAAAATTTTATTTTAAATTTAAAACTTTTTAATTTTAATTAAATTTTTATTTTGTTGCTTTTTTTTGCTTGATATTTTGCATGCTAATAAACTTACTAACTTTTATGCCCAGTTTCACATTTCAAAATTAATAAATAAAAGAAAAAGCTTTCAAGGTCCACCGTCCCCTTAAGTTGTTCTTCTCTTTCGGTTATAAACGCAGTATTAAAGCGAATTTTGAAGATATGCCGTCACTGATTATATATTGAAACGCTCACCCTAACGGCAAACTGGAAAAAAATTTTCAGTTGGGATGAAAGTGATTTCAAAATGAATTGAAAACATACAATTTCTATACAATTCAAATGAGTTCATGCTCATATTTTATTATTTTATTTTAGGACTGAAATCCAAATTCCTAAATCTAACTAATGGAAACGGTTTTATTTGGATTATTTTTATGAGGAAATTGTCTCTCATCAAAATCAAATAGAAATGGTTTCATTAGTTTATTTTTATAGGTAGCTTGGTCCATCAATATCATGCCGGTTTCACTAGTTTTGTTATAATTGTTAATCTTTATATTTTTGTACTTGTCTCTATGATGATTCAAAATATAGGGGAAAAGGGGGCTCATGTGAACACGGGGCACATGTGAACATGGTATGTTTTACTAAGATTGCTTCAATCAAAAAATCTGGAAAAATTCTCAATTAAGAACAGTACCAGTTGTACTTATTGGGTAAATATTTAGAGCAATGAGCCATTTTATGTTACTGTGGTGGCGACTTCTTTTTTTTCGCAGGTGTGGAAATTTTTTTATCTATGTCTTCTCATGTGATAACATTTTTAAAACTAACTGCTAATCTAAATCTAACTATTACGAACCATTGTATGAACATTCAAGTAAATTTATAACAATGTTTAATTTTTTTATTAAATCAAAAATTTTTTATTTTTGCGAATTAGCTCTAAAGTAGACGATGGGGCACTTGTGAACACAAAATCTAGGGGCACAAGTGAACAGTTCCCACAGCCGCTCTCCTTAATATGATTATTAGTGTAGGATATTGTAAGTGTTAAAAATGTGTAAATATTTATTATTATTATTTTCCTATAATCAGTTTGTAAATTTATTGTCAATTTTTATTAATATTAATAAACATAAATAAATTAATATTTTTATTTTTTAAATTTTTTTGTTACTAAATATTTGATCAATAATTTAGTGTATATAATACTTACAGAAAATAAAAAGACACAAAATATTTTCATTTAATTAAAAACTGAAGTTCAAAATCATTTTAAAATACCTACATTATCAAACAAAGTATGAAGCTTAAAAGCAAAATTTTTATAGAGTAACCCTTACATAAAAAAAATTCTTTGTATTATGTAGTCATATAAGTTTTTGTCTAGTCTATTCAGTGATCAGAACAGGCTACGAGATTTCGGAATTTGACAGTGCGCAGTTATATATTCGGGAAAAATATTTTCTTAGTAAAACAACAACTGTGTACAATTGAAACTGACGCAGTATAGGTTACAAATCCTTCAACGTATTTGTTATTTAGGTATATGTTTCATATTGAAGAATTTTCCTTTAAAATATGATGCTTCTAATGCATTTTTTACCCCTGTTCATATGGGCCTCAGGCCTGTTCACATGTGCTTTCCTCTAGGCGCTCATGTGAACAACTGCAGACGTTTTTTAAAAATACCATAAAGTAAAGAAATTTAAAAAAAAAAAAATCCCAAAATATCCATGACACAAAGACAAGTGTATTTAATCATGGGGACACTTTAGCGTTGAGAAATTGATAAACTTTTTTGAAAAATAAAGAAATGAAAAAAATTGTTCACATGTGTGCCCCCTTTTCTCCTGCCTCAAAAATCTCTAGTTGTTCTCTCTCTTTTGGTCATTAAAGAATATAAAAGTGAAATTTGAAGTTACGCCGTCACTAAATAACAGACGCGGATCCACGGAGGGGGAACTGGGGAGCGTTCTCTCTCCAAAGTCCCACATTTACCTAAAATTTCGCAGATCACAGGAAAAAACTTCATTACAATATTTTGAATCTCTCTTTGTATTTAACTTTTTTCAAACATATTTCAGCGACCCATGCATTTCCCCCATTTATTAATGATTTTCAGGACAATAATTTTTCTTAAAAAATCACATAGAGGCAGTGAGAAGTAAAAAGATGTAAGTGGACATTTTCAAGTTTTGAGTAAAACGCGTTTAAAAATAACTGCCTAGGTAGGCTTTCATTGATGTATTTTCTAAATCATGCTCTACAGCAGCACCTACTAAGGTTACTTGTACTATCTCTTGCCTCAGGACAGAGGAGAGGTTCACCTAATACCATTTGTACTGGTTATCTCCAAATTTTTAATTTTGCCACTTGCATCCCTTTGTTTCTTACTGCCTCATATGTGACTATGTCTCAACTATCATATTTATTTATCTATTTTTTTACACTGAAAGACCATTATAAACCATGGGTTTGTAAAATCAAGGTTTACTGGAGATAAGGCGTGCCCAATGTTAGTTTTGTCGCCGGTCCTTCCTCCCGTAATGCTAATTTTATTCGATGCGCTATACTTCAATTCCGATACTGGTGGACATATCCCCAAGCAATAATTATTGACGAGCGAAGCAAGCAGGGGATGTTGCCCCTAGTTTCATAAAATAAAGCGTGTGCCCTGCTTTGAATTTGGTCAATACAAGTCAACACTTTTCAAACTTATACTTGCTAAGTTATGGATGCCGGAACATAATTTCGAATTTTTCCAACCGAGATTTCGCATGGAGAAGTAATTTTTACTTTCTCTGCGTGGTTACGGCTAGAAGGCGGCGTCTTTTTAGGAGATGCCCATAAAAATCTGCACACAGACACACAATTCCCTACAACGTACTTGTTTATATCACCGAGCATTTCATTTCAGAATAAATATGAGAGATTATTTTATTTATTCTTCTAGCATTACATTTTTATGATTAAGTTTTCACTTTTATTTTGTAATTTACCTCGCATTCAGAACGAAAGAGAAATAAAAGAAGGCGTTAAACTGCACAATTTTATAATCTTTTCTAATAGCGAAATATCTTCAGTTACGCTTTTTGAAGTTTTTTACTTATTACTGAAAAATAATAAAGAAATGTATATATTTTTTTTTAATTTGAAGACAAAACTATCTCCTTCCTTTTTGCGCCCATGACATTGTTTATTCGCTGGCGCTTGTAAGTGCCTCCAGTTAGTAACATTTACAGTCTCCACGCCCCCCCCCCCCTCCTGTTTCTAAGCAAAGGGTAGCTTCAGAAAATTTATGAAGGAAAAACTATTGTATGGTTTTAAGCAAGACATAAGGAAAATATATATTTGTTTATTTTTTTTTTAACTTTACCAACATATCGTAAAATGTGCCGCCCCTTAATATGCCGCCAAAGATGGTAGCATGGTGCCTACAGCAGAAGCCAGTAGGAAACCATCCGTCATTTGTTCATTTTTATTTAATTTTACTAAGGGCGAATCTATCCGATTCAGTCCCACCAAAAGTACTTCTCCCTCTGTAGCACCTAAAAATACATGTGTAAAGAGTTGCTTGCGCTCGTCGCCCCGTTTTACCGACTTCTTTTGTAAAATATGCAGCTGTTTTGAAAATAAATGACTCTTAAGTCAATTTCAATTGTCAGCAAAACAAACGAGAAACCTCCTACACAATTTTTATCGTACCTGTTGAGAAAAATTTTCTTAGTTTACTTTTGCATTACTTTATTTTTTTCTCCAGTTTCAAATTTTCCCTATTTAATACTTTCCAGAATTTCTTAGAATAAGTTTTTCTTTCCTGCCGGTAGCACAACTCGAATTTGTCGCCCCGTGAAACTGCCGTCCGGGGCACAAACCCCGGCTTGCGCCCCCATAGATCCGGCTCTGCAACTGTGTTCGACATTTTTAAAAAAAATTCTGTATGAAAGTTTTGATTTAATCACACACACCTTTTTATCAATTATTTTCATTCTTATACTAAATCTTTTGGAAAAGGTACGTCCGTTACCAACACAAAATATTTTTTTTCATTATAATAATTAAAAAAAAATTCTTTAAATGGTTATGATTGTTTTTGAATCCTTGTACATTTAAGTCAGTCATAAAAATATTTTTTCACTTGTGAGATGTAGTAAATCACAGAATTTTGATCAATATTAGCCTTCTATTGAAAGTTTTGTCCAAAAATAGCACGTCCGTTACCATTCGCAAAAATGTATAGTTCTCAGATATATTTTTTGTATGAGAATGAAAACTTGTACAGGGTGAAAGGAAATGTTAGGCTTGATTTAAACATGTCAAAACTTTAACCAGCAAATCAATAAATGAGCTATGAAACATCATGAATCATTGTATTTTTCTTGCAAATGGTACGTCCGTTACTTTGATTTTGCTCTAATCCTTTCACATACGGATTCTACCACCCAATCGTTTCTAACAGTTTCCATACCCTCTTCAATGCGGCAAGGAGCTCAATTTTTTTGGCGGGCACCAGGTCTTGAACCGCTTTCTTTAGATTTGACGGAACCACAAATTCTTGATCGTATTGAGATTGGTAGAGTTGCTTGACCAGTTAAATACCGAAGTTCCTCTTTCTGTTTAAAGTCCATGAGTCGATTTAGATACATGACACGGAGTAGAATCTTGCTGAAAGATAAAATGTGTAACTGCTGTGCCTTAGATGAAGTATCATGCAGTTATATTCAGTAAGTTACCGCCCTATAGCCAGGGCTAAGGCAGAAATACATGAAATACACCGCCAACTCAGTCAATTTCAGCCGAGGACTGCAGTTTCGTGCTTATTAGCACTCATCAGCCCGGCATAGGAGTGTATTTCATGTATTTCTGCCTTAGTCCTGGCTATAGAGCGGTAACTTACTGAATATACCTGACTTGCCTTCAATATTCGAGTTGAAACGAACCATTGCTTCGGTCTCTCGTCTGGTCAGTGCTAATTCTGTATTAGCTACCAGTTTGTTTGGCACTCTTGGCTTCCTTGAGAGGTTTTCCACCTCCAGCTCAGCCACTCCTATGCCGGGCTGATGAGTTCTAATAAGCACGAAACTGCAGTCCTCGGCTGGAATTGACCGAGCTGGTGGTGTATTTCATGTATCATGCTGTATTATTGATAAACAGTGGAAGTCACGTATTGTTTTATTTTAACATATATATAATTTTCCAATTCCAGCAGCCCTCATGCACCCACAAACCAAAAAGGATGTGTCAAATTGGAGAACGTTTTACACAAGATTTCTCATGCGCTTTTCTTTTTAAACGTCAAACCAGAACACCATTTTTTTGTTTACAGATATTTCAAAAAAAAAAAAAAAATTTTTTTTAAATCATCACTGAATATAATACTTTTCTTACCATGTTGTCCCTGTATGAGCTTATCTTTGCTCAATGAGAGTCGTGCACGTTTCTGCTTCATATTTATCTTTGGTCTTACTTCGTAGATCCACAATTAAAACTGCTGTTTATGCAATCGTCCAAGTGTAGTTTGCGTGGACAAGATAACTATACATTCCTTCCAACATTTATGGACGTAAGAAGCATTTTTCAACGATTATTTTGAACGATTTGCTTTAATTTGGGTTCATTTCTCCTAGGTGTTACAATTTTTCTACCTCGTTTACTTCGATTACTTTTTAGTTGGTAAGGCCTCCTATATTCCTTATAAATCTTACATACCATAGATTGTAAAACGTTCATTTGAATTAAGTTGGATAGTTTTTTTTTCTACCTTTAAGAAATGATACAATACGTAACTTCGTTTTTTTCCTATTTATCACCTTGACGACCCATTTTTAGCAATAAAAGAGTTTTAAAAGAGCGTAAAAATATCCGGGCGCCAAACTCCATACTTGTGACAAACTATCGGTTAACAGGTATGCAAATATTTTCCCTACTTTTTAAAATTCACATTGAATGAATAGATTATTCTAATTTTTTGACCCATATGAAAAATTCATCTTTTTTCACAATGTGTTAATGCTCCATAAATTGTTAAAATAATATCTGAAAAGTTGTTTAAATTGGTTTACCCATTCATGAATAACGAGTTTTACTCTTTTTAATTTGCATGCGTTCATTTTTCCCGACTCAGGGATAAGTTTTGTTCGAACAGTTCTGATATTATATTATTTTGAATTTGGGTTGTACATTTAGTGGTACCCTCACGGCTTTTCCCGTAGTATAAAATTAAAAGGTCATTTGGTTCGCCTGTATATTTACAAATAATGGATGATGAATTTCCCGCCAGTTTGCTATGTTAATTTACTCGTCCATATTATGATAATTGATCTTGTAAAATGAGCTCAAAATTGGAATAGAAAAAGAACAAAATCGAATTTTCGAAAAATCGCTTCGAGGTGCTCACCCCTATGCTAGAAAATAATTTTGTGCCAAATTTCATGAAAATCGGCCGAACGGTCTCGGAGCTATGCACGTAACAGATATCCAGAGATCCAGACATACAGACTTTCAGCTTTATTATTAGTAAAGAGTACACACACACAGAGAGAGAGAGAGGAAGAATATTCAGTTTCACTGGTTTAAGAGGAAGTCATTACTAGATCTAAGCAATATGACCTTAATTGTAAGCATAACATTTCCCCCGAAATGGGGGATCTAGGGGTATCCCCCGGGAAAACTTTCGAAATTCTAGTTTGAAAAACGTAGTATTAGACAATTCTTGGTTCTTAAAGGGGAAGGAGAGGCTCGATGGCACTCTTCTGGCATTTTCTCAAAATTGGAACTCTGAAACAACAATTAGATTTTCTTCAATTGTGTTAGGAAAAAGGTTGTTCGTTGGCTCTCTCTCGGAACCTTTTTTTAAATTATGCTTCCAAAAATACAGGTTTCTTTTGAAAATGTTTCGAAATTGAAGGCTAAAAAGGAAATTTAATGCATTCTTGAATGATGTTACTGAGAGTGATAAGGGGAGGGGACGCTCGAAGAAGTAGGGCGAAAAGTATTATTTATACACCTATTTCTATAGTTGGAACAGTTCAAATATTTTCATCCTCCAACTATTCCATGTTCAAAAGAAAAAAAGAAAAAAAAAAACACTTCCGAAAAAAAATCCCCCCCCCCCCCCATCCGCGCAGCAAAAATGATTAATGATGAAAAAAAATATCTAATTGGTTTTTCAATCGGAATATTTCCTTAAACTTTATGGTTCGAGGGGGGGGGGGGTATACAGAGAGGCTGATCATTTTCTCATTCCACTAACCCCCTTCAAACTAATAGGAAAAAATATCCAACGTTGCTTAGCACAAATAAACAGATTATTGTGCTAACATATTGTTGCGCTGAACAACGTTGGATATGTCCTGTTATTCCTCGGCACAGAGGTATTTATTTATCCTCTTCAAACTGTTTACTTCCAAATAGTTATATACTTTAATGTTTCGGTCAATTTCATATCTAACGGAACGACCTCTTTTATGAAAATCAAAATTTGAAGTAATTAACAGTTAAGTTATTTGCATTAAAACCTGTTCTCTTTGTGTTTCATTGTTAACAGTTAAAACATGAAAACAAAACTAAAAAAAAAAAAGTTTTATTTTTCAATTTTATTTGTTATTTTTATATTTGTGATTAAGCTTCTGGATTTGTTAGAATAGAAAAATAATGTACATTATCTTAGTAAAAATAAATAATGTTATATTGAATAATTTTTCAATCACTGGATTGAAATAATTCCAGTCTATCTGTTTTCACGAAATGACTGTGACGTAATCACAAGAGTTTTCTTAGTTAGTGACAAAAGTGACCACATTTTAAAATTAATAAAATTTTATTTTATTTGACTCATTTAAAGTTACTGAATAATGTGTAATTCAAATGATAACTTTTTTCAAGAACATATAACAAACACGCATTCAAACAATTTGGATTTTTTTTTCAAATGTGTACAGTGTCATTTCAAATGTCAACAGTATACCAGTCCTCATTATCTGGAAATTTGTTAGCAAGTCTTTTTTTCATCTTGTCTCCAATTTAAGTCTTTAAATTCTGATTTGTCTCCATTAGCTTTTATTTCAGCGAGATACGCTCAAATTTTTGTTCCTAAATACGTAGCTAAGCAAAATCAAATGCAAATGCAACCATTATGTTTCATTTATTGTTCAATAAAATAACCTTTCTGAAAATCATAACATTGACACTCTTGAGAATTCGTACATTTTCATTTTGACTTCGTTTTTGTCTACTACACATAAATGGGGAAAATTTCTTCTATTTAGTTGCAGTTCTGCATTGTAACCATTATTTTAACTTTCTTTTTAGTCCAGTATAAATATAAAATCTGAATGCTTTACTGTTATGGTTAAAAGAAAGCTATAAAAACATTCTTTGTTTCGCATATTTAGGAGCGGTTTCGGCACGGATCAATCTTCTGACGATAGAAGACGGGGGACGAAAGAGGAGTGGGGTCTTAGTCACTTAACTAACAACTCCTTTACCATGACTAAAAAAATTCTCTTCAAGGTTTAAAATAGAACATTTTTCGTGCGAAAGCGTTAGAGGCGAAATTATATTTTTGTTTGAATTAATTGGAAGAGACATCTGGGGGAAGGAAAAAAAAAAAAAAAAAAAATATATATATATATATATATATATATATATATATATATATATGAGCCGCTCAGAAGATAATGTGGTTAAGTCCAAAACACAAAAATTGAGAAAATTAATGTTTTTTGATACATTAGTTTTTAAAATTCTTGGTTTATTAATTTAATTAGAAAAGTGTATAAAATCTTTTTTCGAGGTGTAAACTCTGCAAAAAATCAAGATATGTACAGGATGTGTAAATAAAAACGTAAGTATTTATTAAAATAATGACAGCATCCTAAAAATTTTTGGACTTATACCTTTTGGCAGCTGAAAAAGATAAGAAATTTATGTAAAAATAATAAAAATAAATAGCATTTATTGTCGTAAGTTTTATGTTTATTCATCACAACAAACACCATCTTCTTCCGAGTTATTTAAATGTAAATCTTGATCTTCATGTGTTGTCCTTAATGTCCTGTAAAAGTCGTGTTTAATTGGAGGTATATACTTTAATAAACATATGATGTGTTTTTTGTTTCTCTTGAAATTGTTCTGCCATTAGGATATAATATAGGTTGAGTTATATTTTTTAAATTTACTGGCCTATCTATTTTTTTTTTATGTATCAATTACATGAAAGGTATTATCCTCGTCAAAATTATGTTTGAACTTAAGGCTGCTTGGGTTTGACCTTTCCAATTTTATCCATCTCATATTAAGCCAATTGACTGTTAGTCCACTTGTTGATTTTTACTTCCTTTTACAAAAAAGGAAGTATTGTATTCGCGAAAAAATTTTCACTCAAAAATCGCCCTTAATTTCCATTTTGCTCACCCCCAAATGAATGTTGAGTTTTTTTTTCGATTCGACCACATGCGGAAAAGTGCCTAAGAATGTATAGACACGCGAAATATCCATTTTGACCATCACCGAGGTAATTACAACGACTTTTCTCGTGACGTCTGTATGTATGTGCGTATGTGTGTATGTGCGGATGTGCGTATGTGCGTATGTATCTCGCATAACTCAAAAATGGTATGTCCTAGAAAGTTGAAATTTGGTACATAGACTCGTAGTGGGGTCTAGTTGTGCACCTCCCCTTTTGGTTGCTTTCGGATGTTCCTAAGGGGGTCTTTTGCACCTTTTTGGGGGGAAATCATTGTTAATTTCGATGTAAACTCAAGTGGCGTTATAATTTGTCGGACACTTGGCGATATATCGCCAGTCTTTTGGTCGCCAAGTTTTGTCGCCAACTTGGCGACAAATTTGGCGGAGTTTTTTTTTTTTTGGTTTCAATTTGGCCATTGTTGGTGATATTTAGAGAATAAATATTGAATCACATTAAAATAGCGAATAATGGGGAAATGACATTAAATTGGAGTAAAAGGAAGTCATGTGATGCACACATCAGCTCGTTTTTCTGTTGGTAACAGCTTCTTCCAATGGTTTTGTGGAAAGAAATTCTTGTTGATTCATTTCGACAACTCTGAAAGGGTTCTATTTTGTATCTTTTACTATTTTGTATTACATGATGCTAGTCACTAGGTTATAAATATACGGATTCTTTTTTTTTTTGCATAAGCTTCTACAATTGCAAAATCAGTATCATTGGGCAAATAACTGTGCCCACTTAATAAAAAATTAAGCTCAATTGATTCAGCTTTTATATCTTCACTCTGAACCAATTTCAGTAAACTTAACAGTTTTTATATTTCAATTCTGTCCTGAACATGAATCTGAGTACATTATGTTTTGAAAATCCTTTGCGTACAATTTAATGTGTTTAGTTAAACACGATGACACTTCTTGTGAACCCCGCAATGCTTGGGTTATAGGCCAAATATACGTGTAGCCCTCGTTAGCCTTTAAATCCTGGCAACCAAGATTGTATACATATAAGTTTCTCTTGTAATAAGCCACTGATGTGGATAGTTTCAGAAATGGTAATGCTTTTTCTAAATCAAAACTAAACACGTATATTTCGTCTCAAGCTCTTAGTCGATCATTAGCCATACTATTACGGGCAATTTCTGCATTTCGCAAGTGTTTGTCATGTTCAACTTCAGATGCATTTTTTTCTTTATCTATTGTAGATTGTTTTTTTATTACCAAATAATCAGATTTTGCACAAGTATCTTTTGAAGATTGCTTAAAATGTAAGTTAAATTTTGTCGAAAATATATGGTAATAAAACTTTTTCTTTACTTGTACAATTTGCTCTTCATTACATTGTTTGACATACAGGTTATACATTTTTGCAATAGAAAGATCTGAATTTAAGTATCTGCGTCTGGGATTATGACTTCTTGTTCTACGAGTTTCTTGTTTTTCAGTGTTGCCAACAAATATCGAAAGAAGAAGAATAATTTAATTTTTATATCAAAGTTTATGTAAATAAAAAAATTTTGAAAAAAAAAAATAGAACTGACTTCAAAATTGCTCTAAAAAGTGAAAAATAATTTTATTCTTTAAACACCATCGATAATGCTTTTAAACATAATTTTTGAAGTTGGCGCAAAAACAAAACGTAAAATCCAGTGTAACCATGCTTCGTTCATATTTTTTTCAGAAAAGCATCCAAAGTTACGAACGAAACATTTATATCGTTATTCAAATATGTTGTCATCAATGCATAATTTATGTGATAGTGAAGAAACTGGGCCTGGTTAAATTTATAGTTGTAGTTGAGTTATGACTGTGAATGATTTTATCTATCGTTTTTGCGCCAACTTCAAAAATTATGTTTAAAAGCATTATCGATGGTGTTTAAAGAATAAAATTATTTTTCACTTTTTAGAGCAATTTTAAAGTCGGTTCTATTTTTTTTTTTTCAAAATTTTTTTATTTCATTCTTTTTAGTGTAAATGTAGATATTTCAGTAAAAGTAAGAAGTTACCTAGTAAGAAGTTCGGCTCTATATCACTGTATTGCTTTAGAAAAGCCGTTATTCAAAATTATCATTACAATTACTATTAATGTTATATGGCACCAAACTTTTATAACAAAGAGTTTCATATTGTCACGTAGATGAAGATAGCGAAGACAATGTGAAAGCCAAATGAAGCGAATACTCGTTAGTCTCAACTCGAGATCTTTATTCAGAACCACGAATGAACGTTACATCTCCTTATATACAACTTGAGATAGTGCTGGAACTTTCCAGACTTGGAAAGATACAGAAATTAATAGAACATTCGAGAAAATACGGGAAACAGTAGAAACGAAATTTTAGTAAAATTCACTGTGTCCTAGTCGGGATTTGAACCCAGGTCGCTCGTGTTGGAGGCGAGAATTCTACCACTGAGCCACCGTTATCCACGGATGCAAAGTCAGATACAATATCATTTTAATCATTTAATAGGGAAATTGCATAAAATGTACTGTTTTTTGCCCATAACTTTTTTTCTAAAGAACAAATATGGTCAAACAAAGTAATGGGACCTAAGTTGAGCCATCCCCTATCCATTAAAAAAAGAATCATCAAAATCGGTTTACTAGGTGAGACGCTATGAGTGGACAAACAAAAAAAAAAAAAAAACATACATACGGTATGAACTGATAACCGCCTCCTTTTTGAAGTCGGTTAAAAAATATTGATAAAAGGTGGACTTATTCACAATGGCTTCTGAAATTATTATACAATATATTCAGAAGATATTAAAAAAAAGGGCTGTCTAACCTAGAAAAATGTAACCAACAAATAAATCCTTTAATAACTAAGAAGATTATTATTTATTTCATCAAAATTTCCAAAAATCAGAAAATATCAAAAAATGGACTTAACCGCATTGGCGTCTGAGTGGCTCATATATATATATATATATATATATATATATATATATATATATATATATATATATATATATATATATATATATAACTTTCCAGATGCGTGGATAAAAACAATAACTTCAGTTAGCAGCAGTCGCAAATATAAGTCTATATCTTTGAGCGACATCAACTTGGGTAATAACAACAAATGGGCCATTCAGCGGGAAAAAGGTCATTCTGTCCCGCACGTGACGCCTCATATATTTCATTAAATATAATACTTTAAAATATTAATGATTTTTTTTTTGCTAAACAAATTGCAAACTTATGTGTGACTTCTTAAGCAAAAAAATTCCGATATTACGCTTTAAAAATATTACTTTTTAAAGAAATATATGAACCGTCACGTGCAGGACAAAGGGTTGACTTTTCGTGGAATGACCCAAATGGAATTGACGTTTTCCGCGGATAATTTAAAATATCAAATTTTTTACCGTTTTAAAAAGTATGTTTCTCAAAATATAAAACTTGAAATCAAGAAGATTTTAATCATTGGTTTAATTCATTCAACTGTTTTTTAAATAAAGAGATAGATTTTTTTCCCTTGTTACCCATCCTTCCCAAGAAGTTAAATTTTCTGACTCTACAAAACTTGAAGAAAATGTATAAACATAATCAGCCTAAGATTGACATAGATTAAAAACGTAGTTTTGGTTGTGCACTGTTTAATTAGAAAACGGAGCTAAACTTCTTTGCCATATCCGAGTTTGATCACCAGCTTTAGACAAAACTTTTAGAAATATCCTGACATTTTCATGGTATTTAAAAGTTCAAAGTAATACGAGGTATTTCTAAAAGACATTTAACATATTGTAGTTCTAAAGGACAAAAAAGTGATCCACCACATTATGAATCCATGCCATTTCCTTTAGAAAGCTGATGACCCTACCTTCATGTCATAAGCATATGCAGCTTTTCTGCATTTCCTTGTTGACTAAAAGTTAATACTGAATCTTCCAGCTGGTGGAGTTATCCAGCTTACATCCTCTAAACGCTAGAAATGTTTCACCATAATAGAAAGATCCCAAAACAGTGGGCACTTTTTTTCCACACGTTCACTTGAGTTCTACGATATTTGTTAGATAAACAGTTTCTCACTCACACACACTAAATCATTTTTTCCTATTTTGTTGGGGATTTAGAAAACAAGTGTGTTCAACCTTCCTTACAGCTTTGTCCAAGACTTTGCCTGCATTTGTATAGAAAAGAAAAATAGTTAATCGAAAAAACTGTAATGTCATAGAAACCTCTCTGGATACTTTCTGCATTCACTAATCTGCGCTTTTCGAGCTCAGTCTAAGTCGTAGAAGCTTTCTTCTTCGCCATTTCTTTCAATATTTTGCTCTTTCATAACTGCATGATTAGCAGGGTAGCTCTTCCTTTTCCTGCATTCTTTTTACCTTTCAGCAGCTGTTTCAACCACTAGGTTTTCTAAAAAGAAAAAAATGAAAAATTCCTTGTAATGATCTTTTAGAGACATTTTAGACGTAAATGAGCAACTCTAGAAAAATATGAAAAAAAAGAAGAAGAAATCAATCGCATTATACAGTCGAATCTCGATAACTCGAAGCTTATAACTTGAATATTCTTCTATCTCGAAGTTTTCATTGTATCCCAAACTCTTGAGACTGTTGTGGAAACTTTCCTTAACTCGAAATACCAATAACTCGAACGCTTTAGCCGGTCCCTTGGGACTTCGAGTTATCGAGAGTTGACTGTATTTTACCAACTAAGCATTAATGATACCCCCCCCCCCCACCCAAGAAAAAGAACCATGCTAAGGTGTTTTGCAAACAAAAGTAGTTACTCAAAAGATTAAAATTATGCATTCCACTACTAAAAATATTATTAAACTTTGTTCTTGTGTCAGTTTGGTTGAGTTGGATAAACCCGTCGGCACCGAAAACAAAAATCAATACTAGTAATTATGAAATTAATTATTAGTAAACATAACACATTAATTTCAAGACTGAACTTAAGCATTGAATTGTGGATTATAGACTTATGAAATTTCAAACTTTACAAATAATACAGGTCTTCAAGGCTTCAACGAGCCATCAATTTAAAGGCATTATAAAACTTTTTTTCTATCATAAACTTGTTTTTTAAAACAATTAAAATTGTAATTATAAATGATTTTTTTTCTGATAAATTTTTTTTTTGAAAATAATTAAAATCGTTCTTGGGAACAAATTTGGGTTTTAAAACTGATTTCTGATTTCGGGGAAAATGTTCTATTTTCATCATACTAATGCATTTTCTCAACCAACAAATGTATGTAACAAAGATTGTTCGGAGAAAAGTTTTCATAAATTAAAGCATTATTATTAAAAAAACCTCATTGCTCAGTTAGATTTACAGTAACTCAAGACAAAAGCAATTTTATTTTCGTGTTTTGACATTGAATAACGGATTGATATTATTACAAATTTTTTATAATATTTATTTTTTTTAAAGAAAAAAACAATTCTTGGTTGTTCTCCAAATTTAAAGAAAAAGATAATACTCGGCCTATTCCCAGAAATGATGATACAAAATACATGAGAAAGATCAGACAAAATCAATTCATAAAATGTGCAAGCGAATATCGAACAGATCTGGAAAAGCTACACTGTTATAACCAGGGGTTCCAGACGAGTGAATATATTCCCTCTAAGGTGAAAGCATGGTGCCCTAAGGTGCAATGCTGGCCAGGAAATAGAGCAGAGGAGCTGAAACGACATGCAATCACAGAAAGACTCGCTGCGCATGCGCTTTTGCCTTAGACATGCATTTAACCACTTCAATATGGGCGGACAAATGATGGTTGCATCTATGTGTCTTTCACATTGAATGAAGTACACTATTGGATTAAAACACAAACTTTTCTAGGATTAATTATCCGAAATAACAAGTACAGCTTTTGATCACTTTGTAGCTTTGAGGGCTTTCAAACATAGTTAAAAGTATTTAAAAGTGCATTTACTGCTTTTCAGTTACCGTTACTGTCGTTTAGTTTCAGTTTACTGTTACTGTCGTTTAGTTTAAGTTTACTATTACTGTCGTTTAGTTTAAGTTTACTGTTACTGTCGTGAAATTTCCATCCTTCAAAACGCTACCAAAAATATCTATCATTATTTTCTTGAGTACTCGATAAGCAACATTTAATCACCAAAATAATAAGCAATAAGATTATCAATAATCAACAAGTGAGAATCAGAATAAAAATGATTCTTGTGCTTCGGTAGGATATAACAGAATAGCATGCGAAAACATAAACAGCAAAAAAAAAAAAAAAAAATCTTTCTCCGTCTGGCTTTTTTTTTTTTCTTTTTCATTCAAGTGTTTGAATCATTTCCTGTTAGCGGTTAATGTCTCGATAGCGGTGGAAGTTCCTTTTGGTTTTTAAACTATCGAAAAAACTTCATGTGCATTTTATTTTGTTACTCTTGATTAACGTTTATGAAACGATTTTGTTTTTCCGTAACTGTAATATCCCAGAATATTTTTGGCTCTTCATGTAAATAATTCATAAGTACCTCTATACTTCATTTTCGGCACGGGTCATGTTTTAGTAAATGTATAATGTCTCACATTATTTAAATAATTACTCGTCTTTAAATTATAACATATTTGTGACAGCTCTTTGATACCAAGTGAAGGGGTAGATATTTATTGTTTTATTAATTTTTAACGTTACTTTGTAAAAGAAAAAAAAATCATCAGAACGCCGAATTTTTTTACACGTTTTTAACGGCCACCGAGTTATTATTATTATTTATTTTATGAATTTTTAAGAAAACGATTAAGATTTCACTGGTCCGCAAAGTTTTTCATTTGCTTTTACCGGCCCGTGGGTCAAATGAGGTTGAGAAACACTGAGTTAGAGCACTATCAGATGAATTAAAGCAATGAGCACTTCTTAAGTATGTTGAAAACTCTGAAACATGATCAAATGCTGTAATTACAAGTTTTAATCATTTCCAGTACTAAGCTCAATGTGAAAAATGTCCAAAACGTAGAATATCATGAATCAAAGGAAAACTATTTAAAAAAAAAAAAATACACAACTGTATTCAAAAACGCTCACAATACGGGGGAGGGGGGAGGAGGATCTACAGTAAGGGTGTCATTTCTCGCTCCGAAGGTTCCTTTTTTTCACCCCGGCTGCCTATTTTTTAAAAGGTGCCTGTTTTTCATTTTATTCAGAGGGGCCAATTCGGCTCCGTATTGGGTGTCGCTGGTGAACAAGCGTTTCTCCCCTGAAAGGTGGCGAATGCATCCTGTAGTTTTAACAGTGTATAACAGAGCACTATAATCAGTCTTTGATCAATTAACTCCCGAGGTGTAAAGAAAGATTAATTTTTTTTCAAGCTCTGTATAGACTTGGAAAAAATTGCGATGCCAATGCCCCTTCTTGACTTTGCGTTGCCGAGAAGGGCTATTGTCATCGTGCTAATACTGCCGTGTGCAGTTAAACGGCAGTGTCTGCAGAAATGAATTTTCGAGAGGCTTGAAGAATTGTGTGTTGGGATTCAATACAAACAATAGGGAAATGCTGGAATAGACGTTTTTTTCGCTCCTTTTTTTCAGCGGAAACTAAATAAGCAAGCTTGTACAATAAAGCTAACGTACAATAGATAACAAAAATGCAAAAAAAAAAAAAAAAAAAAAAAAATTAAAAACGAAAAATTTGCAGTAACTGCCTTTTACCTGCCTGCGGCAGAATAGCCCTTCCAGTGCCAAAAAAAAAAAAGAATTTTTAAAAACATCTTTCAACCCAAACATAAATGAGCGCATTCAAGGCCAAATATATTTTTACCACAGCCAGACTATAAACTTCTCTTCCACGGAAATTACCTTCACGGTGAAAGATAGATGCAAATTTAACACATTAGCAAGGTTTAAGTAATCATAAAGTGAATGTGAGAAGCTAGGGCGACTAGTCAGAGCCCCTTGGTCAGAGCTTAGACAGAACTACCTGTAAATACTAAACAGCTCGTAACGACAACGAGCAAAAAATATAGAAAGAGAGCGGGGACTGAAATTAAATGAATTTCATAACAAATTTAGCATCAAGCTACAAAAGTTTCTATCTCTAACTGATGGATCTTAAGATATCTCAGAGGAAATAATTTCTGACAAATTAACTTTAAGATACTGCATTACCATATGATTCTTCATAAATACACTAAATCGTTTTAAATTACATTTGAGGAAAAATGTCTTAAAAGAAATAGCAGAACCTAAGAACTACGTCTGAATTTTATTTTATTTGACGTATTTCTATTTGTCCAACTGCTCCTTCATCGAACCAGACTCGATAGAACTTTCACAGTTTTCTTTGAAAGGACATTGAAAACTCGATAAGATAGATACATCTGTAGCAGCGATATTAACAGAGAGAAATCCGAAAGATTGAAGCAATGGCTCTATTTGATTCTGGGGGGGGGGGGGGGAATTGAGGTGCTTAGCATTAAATTTTTCCTGCCTTTTAAATAGTTAAAAATTCTGTCGCCAACTAAGTTTTAATTTTATGGACATTTTCATAATTCGCTCATTTCTTTCAAAAACGTCATAGCTCAAAAATTATAGCGATTTTGAGCTATGTCTTTTTTTTTTGAATCACTATAAATGAGTAGCATATCTCTGCAAAATCTGCATTTGTATAACTTAATATTTTGCCGTTAGAAAGCAAAAGTGTCGTATTTGCATTTTCAAATATTTCCGGAATGTTGTTTTCAAGCATGTCACATCTTTGGTTGTGCTTGATCCATTAGACAAGAAACATCTGTGTCGTTTAGTGAATGATGGTATTATTTATACCGAAAACAATATTGCACACAAAAAAAAGCATTTTTCATTTTTAATCAAAGAATGCACTATTGCATTTATGTCGGTATGGTCAATATTGTATGGAGAACAATTAGTAACAATAATGACATATTTTGAGATAGTTCAAATAGTATTTTTGAAATGTAGTGCAAGAACCTCATAAATAAAGCGCAACTGCACTCCTGTTTGTGAAAACTACAACACCATGAAGGAAGCATCATAGTTGAATGAAATTTAATACACAGTTGAGTGGTAATGGTACAAATAAATGATTAGATTTTCAAACCAAACAAACAATAAAAAAGAATTAGAAATTAGTATTTTGTGTGGCCACCACGCGCCGCAATAAGAGCTGCTACACGACTCGGCATGGAGTGAAACAAAGTTTGAATATCTGCCTGCGGAAGAGTATTCCATATTGTTCGTATGCGCAACCAAAATCCCACACATGTTCAATCGGTGACATATCCGGGGAATATGCAGGCCAAGGAAGAAGCTATACCTGCTGCGAATCCAGGTAAGATTTGACAGTCCTGGCGACATGTGGACGGGCATTATCCTGCTGGAATGCAGCCCCTGGCAATCCTTGCAGGAAAGGAATAGCTTGGGGCTGTAAAACTTCGTTTATGTATTGGGTACTGTTCGAACTGCCCACAATTCGTAGCAATTGTGATCGTCCATGATATGCTATGGCACCCCAAACCATAACTCCGGGTGTTCGTCCACTGTGGCGTTCGATAATGCACTCCGGAATGTGCCGTTCAGCGGCATAGCGCCTGACACGAATTCGGCCATCATGGTGCCACAAATTGAAGCGGGATTCGTCAGAAAAGACAACCTGCTCCCAATCAGCACGCCAGCTCCTATGCACATTGGCCCATCGAAGCCGCAGGCGGCGATGGTTTTGCGTGAGAGGAATCCTGTATAAAGGAATCTTTGCGTGCAGCCCATGCTGCAGCAGACGTCTTCGAATTGATGAAGCACACAATGAAACACCTGTAGCTGTTAACCACTGTGCTGCCAATTGTCTAGAAGAAACTGTGCGACCGTCAGCGCCATACGCACCAGGTGTCTGTCATCGCGAGCTGACGTCACATTTCGGGGTCCTCTCCCGGATTTCCGAGCTGTCCGACCCTCGTCTGTCTACGGCTTCCAAAGACGCATGATTATGCTGCTGTTACGCTGCACACGAGCGGCTACTGCACGATAAGACAATCCAGCTTCACGAAGGCCGACGATTCTGCCCTGTTCAAACTCCGAAATTTGCTCAAATTTCGCTTTCTTTCGTCGAAGAGGCATAGTAAAGATTCAGTTAACGTTTACTCTAGCATATAACCACAGATAACCATACTCTCTACAGCCATCTATTTATATTCGGTTTGATCCGCCGTTCAGATGGCGCTGCTCAGCATACGCATGCGCTACCGGTCTGCAATTCTAATCATTTGCATATCACTTTACATTTCCTGCAATTTTCAGCTCACTCGCGTAAGTCCTTCGTGGTGTTGCAATTTTCACAAACAGGAGTGTATTTAAAACTTGCACTTCTTGTTCATGAAACAGAGAAGCAATCCTAGATGTTCTTGAAAAATACCTATTATTAAGAAAAGTTCAATCAGTGGTAAAATTTAGATATCATTATAGTAAAACTTGAAATATAGTTTTTCAATGTGATATCTTACTTTTAATTTTTAAAATCGCTGTCCCGAAAAATCACGTTTTTTGAGTTACGTTGTTGAAAGGAGTGAGCGAAATGTTCTTGTTTGATCAAGATTTTCGGAACCGTAGAAGCCAACACTGTCAAAACTACGGGTGCCTTTGAAAAGCTATTTGGCTCCCTCGGGTGAAATCACGGTGCCTCAGGGTGCAATGGAGGCTAGGAAATGTGATCAAGGTGAATGACACTAATAAATGTGAAGACGGACGTCCTAAATGCAAGGGTGACACGTTGGCGCATGCGCTCTCCGCTTTGACATCGTTAGACCACACTCAATGGTGGACGCAGGAAGTAACTACGTAGATGCACTTTCCCATTGAATGAAGTTCAGAATTGGATTAAAACTCATAAGTTTCTGCGATTTACTCTTCAAAATTTCGCGCAAGTACAGGCATTTGTTCATAGTGTAGCTTTTAAGGCTTTCGAACATATTTAAAAGTACTTAAAATACACCACCAGCTCAGTTATTCCATTCGAGGACTGCAGTTTCGTGCTTTTTAGCACTCATCAGCCCGGAATAGGAATCACATGAGCTGGTGTCGAAAAATCTCTTAAGGGAGCCAAGAGAGCCAAACAGACTGGTAGCTAATGCAGAATAAGCAAACCAGATGAGCGACCGCAGCAATGGTGCGGTTCAACTCAAAGATTGATGGCAAAGCTAAGATATTTTGTAGTAAGTTACCGCCCAAAAGCCAGGGATAAGGCAGAAAATACTTAAAATACACCACCAGCTCAGTTATTCCATCCGAGGACTGCAGCTTCGTGCTTTTTAGCACTCATCAGCCCGGAATAGGAATCACATGAGCTGGAGGCGAAAAATCGCTTAAGGGAGCCAAGAGAGCCAAACAGACTGGTAGCTAATGCAGAATAAGCAAACCAGATGAGCGACCGCAGCAATGGTGCGGTTCAACTCAAAGATTGATGGCAAAGCTAAGATATTTTGTAGTAAGTTACCGCCCAAAAGCCAGGGATAAGGCAGAAATACTTAAAATACACCACCAGCTCAGTTATTCCATCCGAGGACTGCAGCTTCGTGCTTTTTAGCACTCATCAGCCCGGAATAGGAATCACATGAGCTGGAGGCGAAAAATCTCTTAAGGGAGCCAAGAGAGCCAAACAGACTGGTAGCTAATGCAGAATAAGCAAACCAGATGAGCGACCGCAGCAATGGTGCGGTTCAACTCAAAGATTGATGGCAAAGCTAAGATATTTTGTAGTAAGTTACCGCCCAAAAGCCAGGGATAAGGCAGAAATACTTAAAATACACCACCAGCTCAGTTATTCCATCCGAGGACTGCAGCTTCGTGCTTTTTAGCACTCATCAGCCCGGAATAGGAATCACATGAGCTGGAGGCGAAAAATCTCTTAAGGGAGCCAAGAGAGCCAAACAGACTGGTAGCTAATGCAGAATAAGCAAACCAGATGAGCGACCGCAGCAATGGTGCGGTTCAACTCAAAGATTGATGGCAAAGCTAAGATATTTTGTAGTAAGTTACCGCCCAAAAGCCAGGGATAAGGCAGAAATACTTAAAATACACCACCAGCTCAGTTATTCCATCCGAGGACTGCAGCTTCGTGCTTTTTAGCACTCATCAGCCCGGAATAGGAATCACATGAGCTGGAGGCGAAAAATCTCTTAAGGGAGCCAAGAGAGCCAAACAGACTGGTAGCTAATGCAGAATAAGCAAACCAGATGAGCGACCGCAGCAATGGTGCTGTTCAACTCAAAGATTGATGGCAAAGCTAAGGTATTTTGTAGTAAGTTACACTCCAGCTCATGTGATTCCTTTTCCGGGCTGATGAGTGCTAAAAAGCACGAAACTGCAGTCCTCGGATGGAATAACTGAGCTGGAGGTGTATTTTAAGTATTTCTGCCTTAGCCCTGGCTTTTGGGCGGTAACTTACTGCAAAATACCTTAGCTTTGCCATCAATCTTTGAGTTGAACCGCACCATTGCTGCGGTCGCTCATCTGGTTTGCCTATTCTGCGTTAGCTACCAGTTTGTTTGGCTCTCTTGGCTCCCTTAAGAGATCTTTCGCCTCCAGCTCATGTGATTCCTATTCCGGGCTGATGAGTGCTAAAAAGCACGAAACTGCAGTCCTTTGATGGAATAACTGAGCTGGTGGTGTATTTTAAGTATTTCTGCCTTAGCCCTGGCTTTTGGGCGGTAACTTACTACAAAATATTTAAAAGTGTTTCAAAGATACGTTGATTCTTCAGTTATCCGTTATGTACATTTGCTATTTCTATCGTGCATAAATTTTACCTAAAAATAGCTATCAGCACTGATAAGTAACATTTAATAATCAAAACGCTTAAATTAGATGATATTTGAAATTTTTTTTCAACTATTAATTTTGAATATGTGGTTTTACTTGCTTGTATTGTCAGGGGATCTTGTGGATTTATTGATTTAGAGATTTATTGTTAACAATATGATGCACTCAGCAAGTGAACGGAAATTCTAACGATGCTGCGTATAAACAAAACATAAGAGTACGAAAAAAAAAAAAAGCGGTTTGAAAAAGAAATTCCTTCTCCGTTTCGATTTTTTTTTTTTTATAATTATCTCGTGTCTAAGTTAACTAGCTTTCCTCGGCGTTATTGCTTGAAGCCAGGGTTGCCAACTGCTCCACATTTTGCGGAGTTGCTCCTTAAAAATGGCGAAACTCCGCGGCTCCGCAAAGAAGTTATTTAGCTCCGCATTTCCCGCCCGAATGTTTTCAAGCTCATATTTTGCTATTTTGTCATGGCAAACATGTAAATATGTGAAATTAAAGATGCTTATACTCAAAGACTGAAATATTATTTGAGGCTGTTTTATTAATGTAAAAATAATTGTTTCTTACTAGTGCTTGAAACGATTTATTACAGCTCAAAAACAATTTTTGATAATAGGTTTTAATTATCTTCATTGATTTTTATAGAAAACACTGAACTGCTCAGCAAAATTTTAAATTGCTCCTCAAAACCACCACAGATGCTCCTCAAATTATTCATCCAAGTTAGGCATCCCTGTTGAAGCGAATGACTGAGCTTTTTTCGTCACTAGTAAGAATGAAATCGTTAGAGTTTGTTTTGGCTTTTAATCTCTCGAAAAACTTCACATTGAAAAAAAAAAAAAAACTGCTTATTTATCGTCTATACGGACTGCAATATAATTTAATACTTCTGGTTGTTCCTGCAAATGATTTACAAATACCTACGCTCTTCATTTTCGGTACGATCGTGCTGCAGTAAATGTCAATAACATATTAAAATTACTGAGCAATTCAAGTAGATGTACGAAAATTAGTGCACGAACAGACAAATTAAAGTGATAAACACTTCTAAACTATGTTGAAAAGTTGAAATGCAATCAAATGCCTGAAATTACAAGTTTTAATCATTTTCAGAGCAATTCAATGTGGAAAATGTACTAAGAATTAGATTTTTACAACTCAAAACAATAAATAATAATTTTCCCAATTGTATCCAAAAATGCACACAACACGGAAGGGGGGGGGGGGGAACAGGAAACAGAAAGGGTGCCAATGTTCTGCCACACGGTTCCATTTTTCACCGCGGTGCACGCTGGGTTGAGGGTGCCCGTTTTTCGCCCGTGTTAAAAGTGCAATTTCAGCACCGTATAGAGGTGCCGCTGGTGAACAAACTTTTCACCCTTGAAAGGTGCCAAATGCAACCTGTAGTTTTAACAGCGAATATTTCTACTCCTTTACGTTTCACTTAAGCAGTATTTATAGTTTATAACATTCATGGACGGGGGAAGTGTGTTCAAAAACATTTATTCATTACTATGGTGGGAAACGTTTTGTGTCGAGTATATAATCCGTAAAATGAGGTATTAGTTCTTCATCTATAGAAAAACCACAGGTTCACGCACTTGTGAAGTATTTTTGATGTAAATAAACTTTGTAGCATTTTTTCTTTAAATAAGGGGTTAAGAGGTTGCCCATTTACGTATAGGGAAACTTGGCTCTTGGTTGAGGTGACAAATCTAGTAGAGCGCAAAGTTCCGGTTAAGAAAACATATTTTTAAGGTTAATCAAATTTGCAGGTGCAAAAAACCAGTTCAGTTAAACTCGCCCGAATGCAAAAACAAAATTGCATTAACTTTTTACAAACACACACACACACCCACAAAACAAAAAAGTTAAATCGTTATACTTTTTATACTATGCTACGAATTGCATTTTCTAACCCTTGCATATAGGAGTATTTGTATAAAAAAAACGGACAAGATTATTTGATACGTTTTTTTTTGTCATATACTGCATTTAAACATGCTACTCGATCACAATAAGGTGTTTATTTGAAAAAAAAAAGATATTTCTTAGAAAATAGTTTTCGCTGTCCTATTCAATAAACTCATCGCGATTGAATGATTGCTCTTCTAGGATTTATTACTGCGTGCTTGCGATCATCATGTTTACTGCTTCTGGTGAAAACGACTCAGTTTTTTAGAGCTTGCCTCGGTCTACTACCACTTCTTCAATACTGCGAACACGACGCACAACGCACAAGCACACAATCTGAAATTTTTGCAATAAATGTCTCTCTTTAAACAGAAATCTTATTGCCCAACATGCCCATTAAGATGGTTCAAAAATACATGTAAAAAAAAAAGTTTCTCCTAGATACCAGGGACTCAATATTTTTAGACTTGTGGATAGCAATATACTGGAAGAAGTTTAGCTTCCTATTTCAACCGAAAGAGAGTACACGATCCCCTCCCCCAAACTTCATCAGTATGGGGAGGGGGGTTAAAACATGCATTGAAATGAGAAACAACGCTACATATTATAATATACTCGAATATTAAGCATATACATTGCAATAAAATAATTATTTATAATAAAACAGCTGGTGAAATTAAATGCTTCTAAATTTGTGACATTTTCTATGGTACGGCTAATTTTAAATTGAGGGGTCATTGAGCACCGTCTTAGGAGTCATTTTTTTTTTAAAGCTGGACACTTTTGATAGTTGATGTCTTAAATTTTATTAAAAATTTCAGGATGTGTTAGTGGTGCTATGATAAGAAAAAGTGAAGTTTCTTTTTCTAAAAAGCTGATTTGTTTGTCCTTGAGTAGAGGTCAAAATTTAAGGTCGTGAAAAAAAAAGAGCTAAATATACGACTGCTTTGCTTCAATTCTTTTAAATGTGGATACTACTTAATACTAGGTACATTCTAGTATAAATATTTTGGTGACTCACTTATGGCTTTGAGGGCAAAGGTCAATTGAAAATGCAATTTTTTAAACTTCTTTTTGCCTTGTTTGGTCCCGGATATCTGCTAAAGCCGTAAGTTACCCTCGGAAATAAGTATATAATTAACTACTCACCATAGTATAGTACTAAGAAAAATATAAAACAGTTTTCGTTTATCTTGGCTTTAGTAGTTAAACGGTCTCAAAGTCGATGATTTTTTAAAAATGGCCAAGTTTAGAGGTCAATAACTTTGATCACGAAGGGTCAACAACTTTGAGACACAGCTGTAGTTATAGTCCAAAGGTGTAGTTTAAGGTCCAGGTTAGAAACCCATGGCAAGTAATCAACTTTTTTAATTACGCGGTCTCAAAGTTGAACATTTGAAACAACAAGAATCAACGTTTTAGGTCAATTACTCTATAACGCCTGAGTCAATAGCTTAGAGCAAGAGCTGTAATTATGCTCTACGTGGTGTAGTTTTAGACTCATGTTAGAAAATCATGAGATCTA
The DNA here is from genome assembly GCF_026930045.1 of Uloborus diversus. Taxonomy (NCBI): domain Eukaryota; kingdom Metazoa; phylum Arthropoda; class Arachnida; order Araneae; family Uloboridae; genus Uloborus; species Uloborus diversus. Next base: position 21,137,623 of record NC_072740.1, on the reverse strand, counting down.
ATAATCTGACTTAATTAAACGGTCTCAAAAACGATAATTTCAGTATAAAAGAGCGTTTTTTCATGAGTTTATATGCGTGCTACTCAAAATCTTATGAGCTCAAACTCACATAAATACACTGTAAAAAAAATCCGGAAACGTTTCTGAGTATATCGTGCAGCTGTGGTTCATGAAAGTTTAAAAAACGTTTCTGAGTATTTCGGAATCCTCTTTCTGTAATGTCCAGAAACGTGTCTGAGTATTTCGGAATCCTCTTTCTGTAATGTCCAGAAACGTGTCTGAGTATTTCGGAATCCTCTTTCTGTAATTTTCAGAAAAGTTTCTGAGTATTTCGGAATCCTCTTTCCGTAATTTCCAGAAATGTTTCTGAGTATTCTGTGCAGCTGTGGTTCATGAAAGTTTCGAAAACGTTTCCGAGTATTTCGGAATTCTCCAAACAATTTTCAAAAACGTTTCCGAGAATTTCGGAATCCTTTTTCCGTGATTTTTTCTAAAACATAATTCTTTATTATAGTATTGCATACCATATCAGTTTCAATTCTTTCATATCTAAGAGCAATAATACAAGCAATTTTAGAATTATTCGTGGATTTTTTTTTTGGAATTTTTAATGACAAATAGCATGGTTAACAGCATAACATATGCACAGTTATAAATTTTTGAAAAATTATGAAATAATCTAGTAGTTTCATTCCTAATCACAAAATCGTCGGGGAATTGGAGTGGGGGGGTACCTTCTGAAAAGTGGGGATTGTTTGTTAAACAATCTTAAACTTCAGTTTTTCTCTCAATATTTTCAAGACAAAACTATCAACATATTGTATTTTTAATGCAGAACTTAAAAACATATCTTGTATCAAACTTGATAGCTTTTATCTTCGGATAAAATTTGACAGGACTTACCTACCCTTCGCGTTCCGGAATTCGTTCACCTCAAGTCAATTTCTCTGACGAACAAAGTGTACCGAAAAGTACCAACAGAGAAATTGATGAATTTAAATATGACACCAAGTCCCCCTGTTGGAACCATTCGGGTTGATTCTTCTGTTCTTGCCCTTTTCCAGCTCATCACAAATATAAATACTTATTCAAAATAGGTTACTGATTTTATTTTTACAGTGTGCGCAAAATGCATTATATATTTTATTTATTAAAACATTGAACTCTATTACATGATTATTCCATTTCATACATACGAGAATAACCCCTCCCCCACCATAAAAGTGATGGTGCACCCATAAAATGCTATGAAGCGCCCCCCCCCCCTTGAAAAAGCAACATCATATACATTATAAATCAAAGTATCACATACATTATAAATCAAAGTATCATATAAATTATAAGTCAAATACTTTAATATGGTGTAAAAATACAAAATTATTTTATTAAGTCTTTTTTTTTCTTTCTTTTTTTTTGCTTTTGGTAAAATTGAGGCTCGTAAAACGAAAAAAATGAAGACACTTTTAAATACATATATGTATCTATTTGTTAATGAAATTAATACACATTTAACTAATTTAAAGCGTTTCGCTAATGCAAATATTTAAAGAGATATCGTCATTTAGATAATACTGAAGCACTATGTTCCTAATTACAAGAGATAGTTTTTTTTTTTTTTTTACTTCATACAATCTAGCTACACTGTTTACAAGAGAATGAAAACATGCAACCTTAAAGACGAACTATCAAACCTGACAATTTGCATATTATAACATTTAATTCATAATGCTTGATACATAGCCAAATATTAACTGAGATTGACACATAAAAACAAAGTACACAATAACACATATTTAAATTTTTTTATAATCTTCAATTCATAAATTTTACAGAATAAAACTAGACACACTTGCACTTTAAATATGTGTTCTATGTAATGTAAAATATTTTCAAATTGCAATAGTTCACAACGAAAAAATAATACTGAAGAAAATAGTTTTTTTTTAACGAGATTTATATGAACTAAATCTCTTTAAAGTAATAGAGTTGCAAAGCGACTTACCTATTCGTCGGTGGTGGTCTTTTGCAGGCTTTGGTCACCAAAAAGGTGATTTTTATGACAGAATAAAATTCTGCCAACAAAAATTACCCATTTGGTAGAAAGAAGAAAAGTATCCAAGAAAAAAGTAAATTACCTACACAAGTTATGCGACGCAATGAATTTACATGGCGTCCTCTCGGTAGTTATTTGGTTTTCAATTTCAGTTTGTATTCCTTCCGCGAGCATGCGTCGAGAATTTGCACTTCGTACTTAAAAATAAGTGACATAGCTTCAAATTCAATCTTATGACGATACATATGCAAGAAAATATAAGACTTTAGAATTATCTTCAGTGAATTCATGCGAGGAACAAAACTTCTACTAATCCCCTTGATGAGTGTTCGCATACATGAGTCAGCACTTGTTTTCATTGCGTGCTTTCGAAAGTTTCAGTTTAGATTTGCTGCTGGACTATAAAATTGTGAGCTGCGCATGCGTCGACTCTTACTTTCTTGCTATACGGGAAACGTTTTTGATTATAGCAGAAAACTGCTGAGGGCGTACGAATCTGTGTATTACGGAAAACTTTTTTATATATTCAGAGAGTTTTCCGGGATTTTTTACAGTGTACTAGAACGAATCAACAGACAAATGTACTTAAAGATCTCAACATTTCGTGCTTCCAGTGTAATAAAATCTTCTGTAACCTTGACCACAACATGGCAATTCTTCTCACAAAGCTGATCCGCTATTTTGGAGCACTATATTTTGAAAATCCTAGATTCTTAGGATTCGGATATCAGAAACTGAAAATTAGCATCGCTTTAGTTTCAAAGACATCTCTACGCCTCTATAAAATTTCATCCCATTCGGGGATGATCGAGCGGGGACAGTTTGAAAACTCAGGTCAGTTGACGTGGAATCACTCTGATATAAACATTATGCACATTTAACCCACTTCTTTTGTTATTGTCTAACAAACTTTTTTTTTTAACTTTTATGTTTTTACTTTTGAGCCAAATTTAATAAATTTGTTTATGTATAAAAGTTTATTACTTAGCACTGCATATGCAAATTCTACTGTAATTATGAACTCAATCTTTTACCCAATTGCAATCCTCTTTCTAAAATATAGCATTGATTTATGATCATTATAAAGTCAAAAATAAATTGATTTATGATCATTATAAAGTCAAAAATAACCAAAGATGCATGTGAATAGTCACAATGTTATATCAGAGTGATTCCACGTCAACTGACCTATTTTTTTTTTAATTGTCCCTGCTCGATCATCCCCGAATGGGATGAAATTTTATAGAGGTGTAGAGATGTCTTTGAAACTAACCTGTGCAAATTTTCAACTTCCGAGATCCGAGTCCTGAGGATCTAGGATCTCCAAAATGGCGGATCAGCTTTGTGAGAAGAACTGCCATGTTGTTGTCAAGATTACAGAAAATTTTATTACACTGGAAGTATGAAATTTTGGGAGCTTCAAGTACATTTGGCTGTTTATTTGTTCTAGTATTTATGTGAGTTTGAGCTCATAAGATTTTGAGTAGCACGTATATAAACTCGTGAAAAAACGCTCTTTTATACTGAAATCATCATTTTTGAGACAGTTTAATTAAGTAAGATGATTAGATCTCATGGTTTTCTGACATGAGTTTAAAACTACACCACGCAGAGCATAATTATAGCTCTTGCTCGAAGTTATTGACTCAGGCGTTATAGAGTAATTGACCTAAAACTTTGATTCTTGTTGTTTCAAATTATCAACTTTCAGACCGCGTAATTAAAAAAGTTGATTACTTGCCATGGGTTTCTAACCTGGACCTTAAACTAACCCACTCGAACTATAACTACAGCTGTGTCCAAAGGTTGCTGACCCGTCGCGATCAAAGTTATTGACCTCTAAACTTGGCCATTTTTAAAAAATCATCGACTTTGAGACCGTTTAACTACTAAAGCCAAGATAATCGAAAGTTTTTTTTAAATATTTTTCTTAGTACTATACTGTGGTGAGTAGTTAATCATATACTTATTTCCGAGGGTTACTCACGGCTTTAGCAGATATCGGGGTCCAAACAAGGCAAAAAAGCTTAAAAAATTGCATTTTCGATTGACCTTTGCCCTTAAAGCCATGAGTGAGTCACCAAAATATTTATACTAGAATGTACCTAGTATCAAGTAGTATCCTTATTTAAAAGAATTGGCTCGGTTCACTCATTGCTTTTGAAGCAAAGCAATCATATATTTAGCTCTTTTTTCTCATGACCCTAAACTTTGACCTCCACTCGAGGGCCAACAAGTCAAATTAGAGAGGAAAGAAGCTTCATTTTTTCTTATCACAATACTAGTAAAATATCCTGAAAGTTTCAGGAAAATTGAAAGTGTCAACTATCAGGCCCCATTCACTTTGTCCAGCTTTAAAAAAATGACTCTTAAAATTTGAGTGAGAATCTAAAACTTTTACAGCATAATGTTATTAGTAAGTCTAAAAAAAATAGGAGGTGTTATGGACTCTAGCTGAAAAAAAGTTTTTGTGAACTACCCTAATGTCCATGTACAATGTACAATCTGCATAGCACGTTTACACATTGCGTAGATAATCTACACATACAACACTCTACAAATGCCTGTGTTTTTTGCTCAATTCTGGTCCACCTCTAAGTTTTCAATTATATTTTTTTGGTGCTTTTTATCCTACTTTCCCAGTAAAAATCAGAGAAAGAAGAAAAAGCATGAAAGAAGGCTAAATGCATCTTAAAAATATCGCGAAAAACAAAAAAAAAGAAGTCAAAAATAAATAAAATAATTGAATTAATATTGAAAAATTAAAAATTGGAAAGTAGGGTATTGAGATGGGGGAAAATGTCTGTGGATCTGTCTGCCCCCCCCCCAATTACTTTTGAGTGAATAGTCCGATTCGAATAACTTTTGTCTCAGACGGGGACATCTCATTCCCATATTTCATTTTTGATTTGAACAATTTTTCGTTCAGTTTTGAACAGTTCAAAAAACTTAACAATAGCGCCTACGGGGAAATTCAAGGCAATCCCGAACTTAAGAGGTGAATTTGCTTCAAACAAACTTTAAAGGAAAAAGTTTTTGAAGAAGGGCATGTATAGAAAATATTTTTTTGATTTGAACGATTTTCCTTTCAATTTCGAGCAGTTCAAATCCTTTAACATTAATGCCTACGGTGAAACTAAAAGGCAATGTAGATCCCAAACTTAACGGCGGATTTACTTCGAACAAATTTTGTTGGAAATAGTTCTTGATGACAAACTTCCGACTTCGACTCCTAGAACTTTAGAACAGTAGACTCCGAATCTGACTACTGTACCCGAAAGTTAATCGGACTCCGACTCCGTCTTTGACTCGGTAGCTTTGGCAAAAATTTAGACACGGAGGGGAAATGACTGACTTCGACTCTTGAACATTTAAAGTCTTCGATTCCGACTCCTTTATCTTAAAATAAGTCCGACTCCGCTATCATTGGCAGAGTTGCGAACTTTGAGAGAAAGTGACCGATTCTGACTCTGAGTCCTTGTATTAAAAATCTTCGACTCCCGACTCTGGCTTCTTAACCCCAAAATGAGATTGACTCCGACGCCGCAGCCATGGTCTTTACTGTTACATGATTATTGTTGATATGATTTGCTTTTATTTTCACTCTAAAGTTTTAATTTATGTATTCAGTTTTTGACGGAGGAATTCAGGGTCCTTTATGTTTTAAAACAAAGGTAAGCGCAGACGATTTTTTTTTAATAATGAAAATTGACATTTTATTGTGTAATTTTTGATAGTACATTTCTTCTTCTTTTTTTTTTTCAATTATTTTTTGTCAACAGGGGAAAAACAAACTATTTAATTTAATGAGCTTATTATTTTTAATTCTTTTTTAAAGCGATTAAAGATTTTTTTTTTTAAATGGAAAAAA